>NC_141861.1:12907500-13215000 GCF_024713525.1 Acromyrmex echinatior
TTACTTTTAGAAATAAATCAAATATATGTATATACAAATTATTTCTAATTATCCGTAATCGGAACACACTACAATAATTCCTACACAGCATATTTTATCCGAAGGATGTCCAAACGATCTTCTGAGATTGTCCCACAATGTCCTGAAGCTATCCCAAGGATATCCTGAGGGTATCCCGAAAATAATATCCTAAGGATGACCTCAGGACATCCAGTGGAGGTATAAATGTTCTTAAAATGTCTAGGATCATCCTTAATATGTCCTGGGACATATTCAGAATGATCCTGAGGACGTCTTGTGCTGTTAGGGTATCTATATCTATCTTTCATTTGGACATTTCGAAACCTAATCTAAATAACAAAAACTAGATGTGACCTGTCTTATTCATAATATAAGTCTGTGAAACTTCATGGTAAAAATAAAGTTAAATCATTAAATCGTCTCACGCTCATGGTATCCGGAGCAAGAATATGATTCGTTCTGTCATTTTGTTTTACGGCAATCCATAGCCAATAAAAATTCTGACGGAGTTATCCAGACTCTTACTCTAGGGACTCTAAGCATACCATGTAATCTTTCCATCATAGATTCAGAGTATAGTCCTTAAGGTTACTATTATAGAAATTTTATCTGTAGCAGCCTGTCCGGATCCTCATACTGGCAACAGCGCTTTGACACCAAACGCTGATTGGTAATAGAGATAAATCTTATCTCCATAACCGATTTTTAACCAAACTGCGTTCGTCAGTATGCTAAGGATCCGGGCTAAGGGCTGCAAACAAAATTTCTGTAACAGTAACCTTAAGACGTGAACTTAAGCCGATGAGCCAATTAAAATATTACTTTAGTTCTACGTACTTTAACGGAAATAGAAATAGCAGTAAATTTATCCATAAGGCGAGTTTCAGACTGTGGTCAAAGTTTCGCTACAAATGCTTTGAAGCATTTGATGGAGCAATTAGAAGAAAAAATTTTACAAATTGACTGATTAAAAAACGCTTCAAAGCATTTGCATCGCGTTGAGCGTACCCTCAATCGGTTAAAACTCGCCTTATAAATAAGTTTACTGCTATTTCTATTTCAGTTAGCTCAGATCTACAATAGATTTTTAAGCCTTAAGGCATAAGAAATGGATGAATCACAATCGATTATTTTTCTTGCATTCGACTGTAGTTGATCAATTTCTTACGGCTAAAGACTTAAAACACATAGGCTCATATTCAGAACGCACCTTTCTTGATAAAAGCGCGCTTTTATTTCTAAAATTCTATAATATGCGTAATGTAAATTATAACATGTTAGCGCGCTAACATCATTGCAAGCACATTCTGAATTCGGGGCCCTATTGTAGATCCGGGCTCAGAGTACGTATTACGTCTCAGGATATCATCCCGTATAAATCGGAACGAACGGAGCGGATTTCTTATTAGAAATCAGCCCATTAGCATTCCGTTCCGTAAGTTTTTCTATTGTATCGGAACCACCGGAATCATGGCCGAAACAGTATAGAAATAATACGGAATCAATGGAATGTCACGTTGATTGCAGACTATCAATCCAGCTATTGTAAATGATTGAGAATTTGACAACTTCGAAGAAGAAAATTAATAATAATTCTTATTTTTTAATATGATATACTCTTGTTTTATATACGTAATCTGTTTGAGATCGGTAATTCGAAAGAAAAGCAAGAATTCTTTCAGTCGACCGACATTACTTGTCATTGAACGCATGCATAAATTGAGCTCGTGATTTCATCTCGAGCATGATCTTAATCCTCGTTAAAATCATCGAATTCGTCGTTCTTTGTTCTTTTTAAAAACAATTCGTTACACGCAAACAAGTTGTCGTTACCGGCAACGAACAATCGAAAGTTCTAGAACGATTCAATTCGCGCACGCGAGCGCCGCGCTCCAACGAATACGTCACGCGCTGTCACCAATCCCACGCACGGATTTTCTGTCGCGCATGACTGTTACGTTGAACGTCGCTAGAAAAGAATCCAAAGCGCCAATCAATTTTGTACACCTAATACCACGTAATAATTACGATTGTGGCAAATTTTTATTGGATTTCTTCCAAGAAGAAAGCCCAGACCGAAAGTAATAAATGATTCGATCTCGCCGTCCCTCAGGGCAGATTGCTTAGATAGTTTACATCGCTTACACCGTTTACACCGTTTAGAGTTCTTAAAGTCATAATCTCGCTTCGTAAAATCGCCGTGCTAACCGCTTAGTGAAATCGCGATAAAACGAATCTTTCGAGAAGTGCCGAGAAAATCGCCGAGATTTTCCATTACCGCAATACCAAAATATCATTTGGTAAAGGTGACCGCATTCAATATTCTGTTAATCTAATATTTAATTAATTATATTTTTTGACTCTGTAACTAATCATATTAAAGAAAATTCTTTTGTTAAATTACAAAGAAACGGAGTTCTCTTTACTGTCGCGTATCATATCAACCTTGTGCTGTTTTCTCACTCGAACCTTTCCGCGCGGTGCGCTCTCGCACATTTTTTTGGTCCTTCGAGCCGGATTTGAAATAACGAGAAAGACAGTTAGACAAACGCCGCATCACTCTAAAATTTCACGTCATCGCTCTCTCTTTGATTCGCTCTCGCACATAATCCAACTAATGCTAGCAAAATAATAGAATATTCGACCGGACATCTTAAGGTAAGAAAGTTTCTCTGTCGGCACCTTTGATGTTAGTATTGGCCAAAATAGAATGCGTATGCGTGAAATAAGTAAGTTGCCCAGCGTTGTCACAGTTACCACCTAAATTTCTTTCTCTTTTTATTCTTTTTTCACTCTGTCAAAATTCCTCGCAAAACTCACTAGATTTATTCGCATCGCAATAATGAATTCATTGAAATGAGTAAGTAATTGTAAAAATAGATTGGAGCATATTAGAGCATGCGACGCAAATAAATCTAATATTATAATTGTTAGGGAGAGGACCATGGTGCCCCCGTTGCGCTATGTGGAGCACTATTTTCTTTTTGAAATCTGTGTCTCCTGCCTTGTGGCTTATCTGTGTCGGTATTGACAGCGTGTGATAAAAATGAAATACACTCTGCCTTGATACAAGACCTCTTTTTATTATATTTGAATTACACTCGCGTTGTACATTATAAAAATAAAATTAAGTAATAAAAATCTTGTGCACCATTCGTACATGTGTTAATCGCGAGGAGGTCGCACACGGAATCGACTAGAAAACCATCTGAGAAGCGCGGCGGTTACACGCAGGCAGCATAGTCGCGCTCATGCCCTCCCCTTCGGTGGGCCCCGTCAGCAACACGACATGTCGCTATCACGCTGCTATCACGTCGCAAAGCCAATGGGCTGGTATCAAGCCTGCTGAGCTACACTAACACTGACAAGCGCCAACAACAACAATGAAATAATTTAAACTTTATGAAAATTAATAAAAATAAATTGTAAATATATTTAAAAATAAAGAAAAAAAAATAGAAAAATTAGGAAAAATATTAAATTAACTAAAAAATATATATTTATATAAAGAAATATTATATAATTATATATCTATATAATTATATATCTATGAAAATATTATGAGAAAGCTAATATAAAAGAAATGTATACATATATATTACAGATATTATATACATATATAAAAAAGAAGTTTAAAATACAATAAATAAAAAGAATCTTTCTTGCTCGGTTTTCTATGTTACTTTTGTTCACTTTTCACTTTATCACTTTTTTACAAAAATTAGACCAATCTCTCGAGGTTTCTCACACATTTCATCAAATGGACAATACACGTAATACTTCCCTCTAAATTTCTATTCTGAACCATGTATACTTGAAAGACAAATGTTTAAGTGGAACATTGAAACGCTCATTTAAATGAGAGAGAGAGAGAGAGAGAGACAGAGAGAGAACAATAAAAAAAGGAAATGAGACGGGGCAACTTACTTATTTCACGTATGTACACTCAATTTTGGCCAATATAAAATCAGGAGAGTTGTGCTACTGTATATATTGTATACCATGAATTGGAATTTGCCGCCAATGAATGTGTGTCTCACATATTCGCGCGCACCCATCGACACTCGAATCTTGGCAGTTAGTCCATCCTCTACACTGTGGTTACATAGTACATGTTGCGCATTCGCTATTTTTTCAGCATAGGGAAAGCGGTACCATCAAATGTCCTGAATGGTATGCTTCGTCGGAAAAGAGAAATTATTAAGGGATCTTACAGCATTATATTCATTTAGGGCTCCCTGAACGTTTCGAATCCTGCAGCGCAAAGATTTGTACATTTTGGGCTTATTCCAGCGAGCGATCCCACCACCGCTCGAGGCTCGACAGCCGAGCCGCCGAGCACTCAAGTGACGCTCTGGATCAGGAGCATCCCTATATCAGAAATATACTGCAAGCGCATCTTCCGCCAAATTATTATTGGAACATGTTTTATTAAATAATTTATTTCTATTAACATAAAAATTTCTATTGTTAATTTATTCATTGTTCCTTAATGATATACTTATATCTTAACGTAGTTTTCTAATACATTACATAATTATTATAACGTATATTTCGACAATATCTTTCATCACCCGTGAGGTACTATTGTAAGATGCGTTTTTTTTTAAATGTGATTTCCCCAATAGGCCTATTCCGCAAAAAGAAGAATCAAAAAGAAAAATTAAAATTTTATTATATATCGTATAATAAGATATATAAAAGCCACATTCGAGTATTTGATTCTTCTCACAATCGTTCGTTCGCATTCCAATGAGTAAATTGTCATTTGCGCTTTGGAGACGCCTCATTCTTTGTGTAAACATTGACTGTATTCAGAGTTTTCATTTTCTTGTATATTTATGCTGTTGCAATAAAATGTTATAAGTCAATAAATCAAATTTTCGCACACTCTTAAATATCGGAATAGCACGCCTTGACACATTTCTTGTTTTTCGCAATAAATTTAACATTAGTAATAACACTATTTCTTCATCCATCGTTGTAGATTTACAAAAAAAGTTTCTGAATATTTATTTCAATTTTTAGATTCAAGCAACTCAGCTGAATATATCATTCCATTCCGTAAAAATGTTCTCTACCCGTCCCATTCAGTTTAGTAAAAACGGAACGGAATGTCGCGTCGATTGTAAGTAAATATGCTTGATTCATCGATGTTTTGTTATTTTGGGCAATTGAAATAATAATACACATATAATTTGTGCAATTATCTTGCCGATAATATTGTTGTGAATTGTCTAAAATACTGAATTGTAATGATGAAATATATTTTGTAACCAGATTCCGTTCCGTTTTTACTAAATGGGACGGGTCAAGAAAACTGTTACAGAACAGAACTGACATGCATTGAGTTGAAAAAAAAAGTGAAAGAAACATAAACAATACTTTATAATATTAAAACAGTTAACTTTAACGGGAAAGTACGCATATGCTCTCTAGACGCGAATTTGTTATTTGAACTACGTATTTTTAGTGAAGTTATTATCTTGACAATACGCAATCTTTTCATTTCTACATCTTGGACTTTCTTCCATGTCTGAATTTTGGCTTGGAGACAGTATTCATTGAGGAGGCCCATAACCAGAATAAAGAAAATTTTAACGTGGCTGAAAATATAAAATCTTGAAACATGGATGAAAAAACAATCTTATTAGTTATATTAAAAAAATTACAAACGGCGAAAAATTTGCTAACTTGGCGTGCTGTACCGATGTTCGAGAGAGTGCGAAAGTTGTACTCAAGGTACATTGTTTTATTACAAAAATAAAAAAAACATGAGAATGAAACGGAAATTCTGAATACGACCAATGTTCACGCACGAAATGAGACATTTACAAGGTATAAGTGACAATTTAGTTCTTGAGATGCAAATGTTTGATCGTGAAAAGTTTTTTAATTATTTTAGAATGACTCCAGAATTATTTGAAGAACTGCTAACGTTAGTTGGACCAGAAAAAAAAAGTTTGTCGAATCCCAATTTCATCTCATACAAGATTGCAGTTGACTTTGCACTGATGAGCATCCGGTGACAGTTTAGCATCTCATTCATATGCATTTCATATTGCATCCAATACAGCATCTAAAATCGTAAGAGAGACTTACACTGCATTGTGGGAGGTCCTGAAGGATATAGTTTTTCTGCAACCCTGAAAATTGACAAAAGGTTACTGATGAATTCGAACAAATCTGTCAATCTCCAAACTGTGTTGGCTCTATAGATGGAAAGCACATTATCATTCAGGTATATATCTGATATGAGTATCAATTGCACACGAGCCAATCATAGCGCTAAAAAAAAAAATTAAAAAAAATTCCGCCAAAGTCGTTGTGACTGATAGTGAGCAATTGCTACAGTGTGCAAGTGAACCACTTCCTCTGATATAATTTCATTTTTCATATATTTTTTAAAAAATCTGACATTATTGAATTCTTAGTAATTATAAGCACCACCGAATAGTGATTCATCCTGCTATAATTATAAAAGTAGTCACAGTATAAACCTACTAGCTGTGAATGCAAATTGTTGCTTCAGCTTCGTGGGCATTGGAGCAGAAGGGAGACGTAGCGATGTGGGTGTATTTGCTAGCACCTTGCTCGACTATTAAATACAAATTTATTTCAACTGCCTGCGGCCATGCATTTGGATGGTAGCGGATTCAAATTTTCGTATGTCTTAGTAGAGGACGAGGCATTTCCACTAACATCTTATATGATGCGGTCATACTCTCAGAGTGAGAACTTAACTATGACGAAGATAATTTTTAATTACAGATTAAGTGGCACGGAGAATAATCGAATGTGCGTTATTAGCGGCAAGAATGGCGAATTTTTCGTCGACTAATTGTTGCTCACATATTAATGGCCAAATTAGCCGTTCAAGCTGCAACGGCCATACATAATTTTATAAAACATGAACTTCAATTGGGAAGAATCGGAAAGAATGTATTTTGTTTTAAGTGGTAATGACCGAAATGTAATGTCAACTGGAATTGAAAATATACATAATTGCAGTGTACGAAGGAACGTTGAGGCTGTACAAATTAGAGATGCCTTTGCTACGTATTTTGAAATTTCAAACCCACTTGATTGACAGTGGAGGAAAGCTCTAAACAATGAATATTAAATTTTTATATAATAGTGGTATATTATAATTATATACAATATTATGTTATGTATCACATCTGTTATTTAAAAAATAGTCCCTCATGGAGAAACTCATTGGTAATTATGACAATGCGTTAGATAAGTAGTTTACTGTGAAATTTTGCGATTAACTCTCAATCATTATAAGACAATAAAAAAACCATTTTTTTTTTAATTATTAATAAAGATCGTACATATCTTAATATTTTGAACTTGACATACACAGTAGTGTAACAACAAAACTTTTATTTCTATCAAATCCAAATATGAACTACTCGTCAGGTTTTATTGAAATAGAAATAAATAATAGAATAAATTTTATTTTTTATTGTATAATGTATAACGTATTGGTAAAAAATTAAAGATAATAATAATAATAATACAAAAAATTTATAATCTTTGAAGTTCCTTCTCCGCCAATTCTTCGTCTTCTGCCGTGTGAACGAGACGCAGCTCTATTTGTATTCACCTTCTTCGAAGATAGCTCAACCTATACAGGATATCTCCCAACTGTTCCAGAAAACTGTCCACTGCATCTTTTTTTGGAGTATTTTCGGCAAACAACTGCTGCATATGTTGTCATGCAGAGTCTGCAAATCGAGATCATACTGTCTTCCTATAATACAAAAAATTCCATTTAATACTATTTTCCTACATTATTAAACCAAGCTGATTATCCATAAAAAACGTAAGACAATTATAAGGAACATAAATAAAATACTAAAAAATAATACAATATTAAAAATATAAAAAATATATTTAAAAATAATAAAAAATTATAAAATACTATATAATACTATAAAATGCTATATATTATTATATAATAATAAAATATTAAAAAATATAAGAAAATGCACAATCTAAAAAGATTAATTCAGACTATTACAGTCTATGAAGAAAATCAATTATAATTATTTATTAAATATAACTATTTATTAAAAATCGTGAAAAATATGAAAACATATCAGTTAATTATGGAAGTTTATGAGATATGTCGATTATTGGTTATTCAAAATTAATTTACCTTTTTGTTTTTTTTTTGTTAATCGTCTGCAATGAGTCGAACAGTTTCATAAATGTCTGGCGCGCTACAATCTGTTGGAGAAGACACATTGCTGAAATTCCGAATCATTTGAGTTTAATGTACTAGCTTCATCATGACATATGTTTCATGATAGAGAACTTATTGTACTAAAATTAAACAATAAAAACAAATAAGAAAAATATACCATATTTTTTATATTCTAAAGTCTATATTAGACAAATTATTACGCATGGTATTTCCTGTACAGCCTCATCTAGAAATTGCATTCTTAAATAGAAGCGGAAAGTACTTTTCTGTGGATGTCCCGTTTCCGCATCTGATCCGCTGCGTACGTTCACATAACCTTTCATTTTTTTGCGAGCTTTTGAGTAACAATCCCTCAGGTACGTCCATCGAGATTTCATCCATGCTACGTCCTTAAAAATTCCTAGTTCAAATTATGAATTCAGCTTACACAAAAGTACATTAGCCCATTTGCGAGTGCAGATTATTATCCGTATTTATAGTCAGACTTTGTACTTAAGGCTTCCTTAAATTTATCTTTAGGTGCTCAGTAGCCAATGAAATAATTCTTAGAGTATCCGAAGATAAATTTAAGAAAGCTTTAAAGGCCTGACTATGATATATGGGCGTAAGGCTTGTATTCAGAATGTACTTCTAAAAATGTTAGAGAGTGTTTTTGTCATTATATTTTTGTTTTTCGTCTAATGAATGATGCAGATAGAATGACAAAAACACACATTATATCTTTAGAAGCGCGCTCTAAATATGGACATAAATATACAATTATGAATACATAAAATGAAGTAAAATGATTTTATATTACCAAGATTATTAAAAACTTCATTCCACAACTCTTGTCGTATAAAAGGGCTTCGCTTTGAACTGGCAACTTTTGATTCCATAGACCTGGTCTTTGCTCAACGGCATCAATGAACATTTCATCCATGAGGTCCACTGAGTATGAAGTAGATGCATTACTATTCTCTGATGGTGGTGCATCCCTCTGCATACTTTCTCGTACTTACTTTACTCCTGTTTATATATAATATAAATAAATATACTTACTGAATATATTTAATATTTGAAAACTAATTATGAAAATATTTTCTTGCAAATAAAATTACTCATTATAGCACGGTCCTTCTCGTCGACAACAAGAATATGGATAAATTCATTGTAACTTTTGAAGCAGTTATGGGTTTGAATCTCTGCACAAGATCCGTACATTATCCACCTACAATAACCGCATTTTATAGCTTGTAAATATGAATATATGTAACATGAATTATATAATATTTGATGTCTGCAAAGAAAAAATTCATATATATTGAAAATTATACAATGAAAATCATATGAAAAAATGATGTGATAAAACTACATCATAAAAAAATCCATATAATATGTTCAGATAATGTAGTTCAAATAATATAGGGTGCTTTCGACACAAGAGTTGTTCTATCCTTAACATTCAGAGAATAACAAAGACAGGACGACACTTATGTCGACTTGTGTCATCAAATGGAAAGCTTCCAATGAAGAAAATATTGCTACATCAGTGTTTGTCCATATAGTTTTTCACATAGATTTTTTTCAGTAGATTTTAGGTGCGTTCTGGGAGATCACTATCAACACTGTTTGTGTCATCCTATTCTAGTTTAGTCTAATAAACAACAGAGATAGAAAATGACAGAAGTAGCGCTAATAACGTCTCCTCGAACGTATAATACCATTCAATCAATTTCATGTTTTTTGGTAAACAAACAAAATTTCCATATATTCTATTAATATGCGAATATAATCCCATGATATGTTCTGGATAATAATAAATAATAATAATTTATGAATATAATAAATAATGTATATTTAAAATTATTATTACTGGTCCTTTTCCTTGATTATTGATATTCATCTCGCTAGAATTTTGACTTGTTATTACGTCCTGGTGACGAAGTCCTGGTGACACACGTAATACATGCACATTACATAAACTGACACAAGTCGGAATAAAACAAAATCCTGATATTCTTCCAACACAATGGTATTTTAAAATTTGAGCGGACAGAAACACCCGCCTGTCCGTCCGGAATAGAGAAAATTTAACGTTTCGAGAGAAACAGCAGGATCAAGAATACACTAGAATCCCTCCGATCTGTTATTCCGATCTGTGCCTAATAGGATGGCACTCTCACTCTTATAATTCAGTATTTTTGAATATTCAAAGTAATGTTATAAGTAAGATAATTGCACAAATTATGCATATTATTGCTTTAGTCGCATTAAAATAACGAAATATCGATTAAATTAAACATTAGCTTGCGACTGAGACGACATTCCGTCTGTTTCCATTCCGTTCCGGACGGGTAGAGAAATTTCTTACAGAACGGAATTGTAGTAAAATTTTCTAGTAAGAAACCGTTCCGTCGTTCGGTTACACGACAATTTTTATAACCTCTTTTCAAAAAAGAGGAGGTAATGTTGGCAGCAACAAAAACTCTTAAAACATCATAGTTTTATTTCCTACGGATTGGTGACATTTATAGGTAGTAATCCGTTAGTTTGCGCTGATCGTGGCCGATCGAGTGTAAAAGTAGTGTAATACACTACTTTTAGACCAAGGGCTTAGAGGAATAGCTCAATATCAGGTTGCTCCTCGCCCTGATGAAATGGACTGCAAAGCCCACGAAACGTTGGCATTCCAAGAATGATCTAGACACGGAGAAAATTTGAGCGAAACACACAATAGTTATATAAAAATTAATAATTTTAACTTACTATAATAAATTTACTTAAACACATAAATATTAAACCTAAAATTCACAATCTTAATATTATTAACATTATTGAATAATAATCCTCATAATAATATTAAATCATTCTATATCATTATATATAAATATAAAAATCAATATAAGACTAATTAAATAACATAAATTATAATAAAACATAATTACATTATTCTTAAATATAACTATAAAATTTATAAATATAATTAATTTATTATAATTACAATAAATTTTATCATAAATTTAACAATTTTATCTTTAAAAAAATTAAATACTATTTATTTAATATACATACAGGGTGTCTCTTAAGATGGGTCGGGGCCACATTAGGGATGGAGAATCAAAGGGAACAAAAAATTCATATACCATTTTGATATATTCGCTATAGTTTTCGAATTAGAAAAAGAAATGCGGTTAAGCGGCGATGAAGCGCTTTTTCCCCCTCTCTGCGCGCCGCCGCTATTACCGCTCGAGTGTGGGCCGTCCTACAAATTCGCGCGGCGCGATTTTCTTTTCTAATTCAAAAACTACAGAGAGTATCTCAAAATGGTATAAAAATTTTTTGTTTCCTTTGATCCATTCTCCGCCCTCAATGTGGCCCTGACCTATCTTAAGAGATACCCTGCATATATTAGGTGTTGGAATTAATTCGTAGCGTTTTTTAATGAAAGAATGTTATTTATTTCACATGAGCATTAAAAAATACATTAATGAAAGTACTTCCCATCACTTGTAAAACGCTACGAATTAATTCCAACACCTAATATATATTATATACATAATACATATGTATAATACATTTACAATTTATATAACTTAAATCATCTATAATATTTATAATTAATATATTTATTATTGGGAGTACAAATTAGTTCGGTCCATTTTTTTGTATTTAAAATTTCAAAACAAATGAATGGACAGATTAATTAAAGTATTGTCCATCGCTGGCTACTACTTTTTCCCATCTCTCAGGCAATTTTCGAATTCCACCTCGAAAAAATGACTTGTCTTTGGAGGCGATCCAATTTTGGAGCCAATTTTCGATTTCTGCGAAAGAAGTGAACCGGTAACTTGCCAAATCCTTCGGAACAACCAGTAATCAGAAGGAGCAATGTCCGGAGAATACGGCGGGTGCGGTAAAACATCTCATTTGAGCGTTTTCAAATATTTTTTTACGACTTTTGCGACATGAGGCCGAGCGTTGTCATGAAGAAAAATAACTTTATCATGTCTTTGCTCGTATTCCGGCTGTTTTTCTCGCAATGCACGGCTCAAACGAATCAATTGTAGCCGATACCGATCGCCCGTAATGGAATCGCCAGGTTTCAGCAGCTCATAATAAACAACACCCTTTTGGTCCCAACAGATACAGAGCATGATCTTCGAACCATGAATGTTCGGTGTTGATGTTGAGGTCGATGGCAACGATTGACCGGGCTTAACGTACTATTTTTTCTTTTTGGGATTGTCGTAGAATATCCACTTCTCATAATCCGATGCAAAAAAACCTTGTCTTTGAATCAGCTGTTCGCAAATGCTGTTGAAAAATCGCCTTTCAATGTCTCTCGGTTTCAGTTCATAAGGCATCCAATTTTCTTGTTTTTGAATTATTCCCATGGCTCTCAATCGTGCAGAAACGGCTTGTTGAGTTACTCCCAATGATTCTACAAGCTCCTCTTGCGTTTGACTCTGATCTTCTTCGAGTAATACCTCTAATTCTTTGTCTTCGAATTTTTTTGGCTGTCCAGAGCAAGGCTTGTCTTCAACGCTGAAATCTCCATCCTTGAAACGTCGAAATTCCCTACATGATTTATCAGTTGGAGCAGTGTCACCATAAACTTCGATAAGCATTCGATGGGCTTCAGTTGCACTTTTCTTCCAATTAAAGCAGAAAATTAGAACCTGCCGCAAATGCTGCTTGGTTAACACGAAATTCGATATTTCAAACACAGTAAAAATCAAGGTTTTTATGAAACTCAAAGCGATATAAATGAATATTATTGGGTCATCTAAAAAGTATCCGCGGTTTTTTGTCACTAGATGTGTATTGATGGTCATATATACTTGTATAATGACAAAGTACCGCGGATATTTTTTAGATGACCCAATATTAGCAAATGTCTAACCTCTCTGAAAACGCCAAAATCAGCTGTCACTATGAACCATTCTCAACAGCCGGAGCCATCTTTTGGAAAACGGATCGAACTAATTTGTACTCCTATCAATCAGCATCAAATTATTTTAACCTCTCAAAATACGACGATTTATTACAAGAACAATCGCACTCGCTATTCCGCAACATCAAATGCGGAATAGCGCTAAGTGATTGTTTCAATGATGCATTCTCTGTTCCGCAGTTCTATTCCGCACTGTGTAATTTCACCCTTATTCTCTGTTCTCTGTTCTCTGTTCATTTTATTGTGCAAAGCCCCCTAACGGATTATTACTTATAAATATTACCAATCTGTAGAAAATAAAACTATGGTGCCTCAAGAGTTTTTGTTGCTACTAATATTACCACCTCTTTTTTTATGAAAATTGTGTAATACGTCATTCCGATTGCGTGTACACGGCACTCTCAAGGAGGTCATTCGTATGTATGTGACCGGACAAAACCTCCAATTATAAAAATTATCATTTTAAATCGTTTGTATTTCGTATGAAGAGTTTTGAAGTGCAAATAAAAAAGTTTGTGAAGCGTTCTATTAATTATAATTAATTATACTTTTTTAGACCATGTACCGAAATAATTTTTTTGAACCTTGACCGAAATAATTAACCGGATCTAAATTCATCAAAGTTTATATATGGAATCGTTTGTATTTCGTATAAAGAGTTAAGAAGTACCGTTAAAAACATTTGTGAATCATCCAGATATTTTAAATTAAATATTAAAGTATTATGTATTTGATCGAAATATCTCGGGGTTTTTTGCAAATTTTCCTCTATGCTACTCTTGAATTAAAATTCTACAAAAATTTTATCTTAATGTCTAAGTAAAATTAATTTTTTCAGTGTTATACAGGTCGCAGAATTTTCTCTAGGTACTGTAATTACAAAATTTATTGGAAAAAAAAGTTTGATCGAAATATAGATATAGGCGCTACGGTCACGGAAATTCCATTAGCATGGAACGATAGGTAGTCTCTCTAGTATATTCCAGGACATATTATGGAATGAGTTCCGATCGGAATTATTTAGTGTAGTATTCCTACAGTTTCTTTGAAAAACACAATAGAAATATAGGAAACAATTTAATTATTTTGATCGGAATCCATTCCGAATAATTCCATTATACGTTTTCTGATTGTTATTCGATCAAGATGGATAAGTAACTAACACTGTAAGACAAAATCCTTGCATCATTCTCTGTAATAGATTTCAAATGTTATTGTCATAGAATTTAATTGTATCAGATTTTGAAACATAATACGAAAATTAGAAATTGTTTTATTGTAGGTTTTAACAGTCATTCCTTCAAAGTATTGTGTATTTTGAACGTAAGTTAAGTTTAATTTTATATATAATTTAACAAAACTGACATCAGATAAAAAAGATATTATCAAGCATGATTATGAGATGATACATATGTAATTATATTCTCCATTAATTAAAAAATGCAATAACCAAGATGATGTAATATGTCTAATAAAAAACAATACAGAAATAAGAACAGGTAATGCTGTACATTTTCAATTATATTTTTATATATTAAAGTATATTATCATAAGGAGGAATTTCTGAAAGGAATTCTCTAAAGGAATTAATTTTTTTATATAAACAGGAAGGTTTCCTCCAAGATTAGATAATGTTCAAAGAAAAATTTTGTTTAATTTTACTGGTGATGATTGTCTACATGGAATCGATCATATGGTGACAGTTATGCATTGTGACTATGATACAGAGACTAATTCATATTCTGAATTATTTTCGCATGTAAGTAGTTTTTAAAAAAATTATTTATATCAAGTGATATATGAATAAAAATATTTTAGAGTGATCAACAATGTAACTTATTTATAGTATGGAAGATTGTGTTAGCTTGTGTATTAAAACCCAAACAAATTGTACAATTGTTAACGCTGGACATTATTATGATCTAAGTCATTTAACAAGAGCTTCAGAAAATTATATGATTCCTTTGCATATAAAAAATAAAACATATTTAATATCTATAATAAGATAAAACAAAAATCAATTTATTTTTAAAGTAAAAGGTTTCCGTTAAGGCGATTCCGCATATCAAAGAGAGTCATACTATCCAATATCTTAACGTAGTTTTCTAATACATTACATAATTATGATAACGTATATTTCGACAATTGCTTGGAGCTTTCCACATCATCCGTACTAGTGTAAGTATTGGGTCATTTATTGGGTCATCTAAAAAGTATCCGCGGTTTTTTGTCACTAGATGGTGTTGATGGTCATATATCTAGTGACAAAAAACCGCGGATACTTTTTAGATGACCCAATACTATTGTAAGATGCGTTTTTTTTTTAATGTGGTTTCCCCAGTAGGCCTATTCCATAAAAAAGAGAATCAAATACTCGAATGTGGCTTAGCAGGAAAGCAATTATACGATATATAATTTTGATTCTTCTTTTTTATTCTTTTTTTCAGTGGCATTGCATTAAAACTTTGCAATGCTTCATGTTCCGTGATGGTAAGTCATTTGAATTGTTTACACATATATCACTTTAATAAGATTTATTTTTATAAAAAAATGTCAGATTAACAACGCTGCATCTTTCAATTTGCGAGTGACTTAAACATTATAGACGTGTGAGCTAATTATACTTATATCATTCTTGCTGAGGAGGACTTCAAAAAGAATCGAAACGAAAATAAAGAAGACATCAATTCATTATGAGTATTGATTGTTCACTAAATAATTGCGTCGTTTATCGTTGCTGACTCTCATTAGCCTATTATATTTATCTTTTTGTATCGTTTAAAATTCGAGAGTCCTAATATAATTATTGTTATTATTATTTTTATATAATAAGTTTGTTAACGTTGTATTATTATATAATTCTGATTTAAAAATATATTCGCTTTAAACAATTTTCATGACACAACCGAATTATGTCTTTTTTTTTTTAAATCATTCTGTAGCTTATAAAAATTCAAATTTATAAGCGCTTTTCCAATCCACATCATGGCGGCGAGTCATGTGACCTGGGACCATTACATCAAAGGTGCCGACGCTTAGTCGTCCATATTGTATGTATTTATACTGTGGTCAAGGTCTCTACTGCTCCCTTGGGTGAATTTAGCTGCTGATTCGGATCGCACCAATAGGCATGCGCGACCGCTTTTGTTAATATTCGATAGTGGTCATATTATTATTAGCGTTAGGATGAATTAGCCAAGAGAATGGAGATATCCATGAAATGCACACTCGAATGAGATTAATTGAATGTATATTTAATTTATTACATTAGTTAATGCCTTAATGACTAATTTTACACAAAAGGACAGATTTAATTCTAAGTTAATTAAAAGTTACAATTCATAAGTTAGGATTTATGATTTAGAAATTGAATTAATGTTTTGTAATTAATTTAAAATTAAGATCGGAATTTTTAGATTTAGAAATTGAAATGCGAGAAAATCGCGTTCAGATTTAGTATTACGTTCGCACGCGGCATTTAAAATCTAGAGCAGCGATTGATCAGATAGCGGAAAGAGCCAGTATTTCGCGCGTGGCCGCTTTGGACGATGCGCACTACTACTTTGACTTTTCTCTACAACTACATTTGCTTGTGGGTGTTCCTAAACATCCTCCATTGAGGACAACATCCCGCCCCGTCAACAGCGAGTGTCGGGGAGAAGCGTCAGATGCGTCTATAGGGACTTGGTGCTCGCATGTATTATTCAGGCCTGTTAGCAAGTCTGTTTAAAAATAATTATTGGACAAGAAAAATGAAGTTGTTGCGAACATGACATATAGATCTAAAGCAGTAGCTTGATTGGCCACAGGCAATTTTTAGGAAAAAAATTAATTTTTTTTAATGCCACCATTTTTATTAATTTCAAGCAATTGACATTATTTTAGTTCATGCCATAGTGATACTCAAATAATAAAAATGAAAAAAATTTTGATTTCAGATGATTTGCAGAGTCAATATTATTTCCGTCATAGAAACATGTTTTGCAGATGACCTCGAATGCCTCCGGCAGCGCGATATTCATCGTGCGCGACACTCAATATTCAATAAGTGTATAGCTTTATATTTTCATTCTAAAGGTATATTCTGGCCTGATAATTCGATCGCCATTTGGAGACATTAAAATGCATATTCATCTAATTAAAAAATATTTTTTTACTGTTTAAGCATAACATAATTTTATGCAAAATCTCGTATTGTTCTGTATATAATAAATTTTCTTTAAAAAATTATAATTATTAATAAAGCTGAACTAATTTTACGGCCGACAAAGGTGAAATCCTTCTTAAGTTCACGTCTTAGGGCCATTCCACACAAATTTACATAGCTACATAAACGTGTGCATAAAGAAAATCATCCAATCGTATTTTATATTATACGTATATATAGGGTTGGCCATATTCGACGGAAAGATGTTTTTTTTTTTCAATCATGGGAAACGTCGTTACTCGATCTAACATCTCTGTCAAAAGTTACAGTGTTGCCAGATCTTTCCGTCGAATATAGCCAATCCTGTATATGTCATTATGACAGAAATGTGATTGGATAATTTTCTTTGTGCATATGATTATGCACAAAGATATTATGTGATTATGCAAGTTTGTGTGAAATGTTCCTTAAGATTACTGTTATAGAAATTTTGTCTGTGGCAGTATTAAGGCCGCAATCAGATTACGCATTGAAGAATGAGATTGAAGATTGAAAGATTAAAGATTGACCAATCCAGAACAAAAGGAGCTAAAACTTTTTTGTCCTTATTAGTGAAATTTTAATCTTTAATCTTTAATCTCAATCTTCAATGCATAGTCTGATTTCGGCCTAAGGCTTCCTCTTTTGGAGGTATCGATTCTGTATTTTCACAAGGTGAAAATTACAAAAGTAAGCAAATTTATTAGGTGTTGACTAATGAAATTATCAGTATTCTAGTAAATTCGCTCACTTTTATAATTTTTTCTTCATTTCAAGATACAAAATCGATTCCTTGACTGTTCCGCGAATTTGAACGACTCGTTCGTTCGTTTGACGCGCGTTATTTCCATGGTGGAATAATATAAGATGAAGCGCTTCCATGGATGTGCAGTAGGAGAATAATTCTCGTATTCATAATCAGGCCTTATATTTAAGGCTTTCTTAAATTTATCTAGATACTCTACGAATTATTTTATTGGCTGCTGAGCATCTAAAGCTAAATTTAAGGAAGATTTAAGTACAAGGTCTGACTATCAATACGGGCATAAATTTGGGTAACATTTGATTGGTTATTCCATTTTGCGGGCATTGCATCGTTTTTTGTATTTGTATCCTAATAAGACGTGATCTGGCCGTATCGCATCTGGCAGTGATGTGAATTCCGGCCGTTTGCAGCACGGTTACTAGCATGAAGGGGCATAAGAAGATACATATTCTACAATAAGTCCATATCCGTGTATACTTGCGTATGCGTGTCCATCTATACTCTCTTCATGCTAATAACTGTGCTGCAAGCGATCCAGAATTTGCATCACTGGACCGTATTGTCTCCGCTTTCTCTAGAGAGGTAGGAGTCATTAACCATTAAGAAGAAGAAGAAACGTCTATTATTTGATGATACTTATTGATCTATTTAACCTAAATTTCAATGATTCAGTGCAAGTGTGTTTACTATCTTTGTACAAATAAGTTGAGACGCAATTAAATTTAAGAAATGCCGCGTATTATAACACGTGCAAATAAACAGAAGAGAATTGTTGCTCTTTTACTTTTAATAATCGCTGAAAAGGAAATTCATCGAAACAATCATCGTATATGGATAAATCCATATTTTTTAAAAAAGAACAGGAAAGACATGTATCATAATCTTTTTTATGAAAATTGTTTTTCGAAGATCCAGATAGGTTTAGACGGTACATTACTCAGTTAGAAATTTATTTCTTTAATTTGTAGCAGTAAGTATATAATGTAAGTAACGTATGTAAGTATGTAAGTATGTATGTATACAAGTATGTATGTATGTATGTATGCATATAAGTATATAAGTATGTATGTATCTACGTATATAAACATGCAAGTATATAGATATATAAGTATATTAGTATGTAAATAAGTATGTAAGTATATAAGTGAGTATGTAAGTATGTATGTATGCATGTATGCAACATATGTAAGTATGCAATGTATGTATTATGTGTTTATAGCAGTAAGTTATAAATAATTTTAAAAAGTATTTACATATAAATAAATTTTATAAATATGAAAAATCATATTTCCCATTAATAATTTATTATGCAAAAAATATATATTCTATTATATAAAAAAAGAATGAGCAATAACGAGAGGTTTTATTAAATTTCGTCGAGATTTAATAAATCCTCACCTGTGTTACGTAAATTAACTTATAATATGTTATATCAAATTTACTCTCTAGATATTCAATTTTATTTTCTGAAGGTTCTGTTGCTTCAGTAGCATTATAATTTATTAAAAATTCTGTTTTATCAGAATATGTAATATTTTCAGAAGTTTGTAAATTAGACAAACTTTCTGCTCTCTCTCTTGAGCATATGATTTATTAGGACATCTAACCTATCATACATAGAATCCATTTAGGTTTATATATTCCTTCAGGACTTTTTCCATTACATTTGTTCCTTGATTCACGTTTTTCCCGAAAATTTGTCATAAAAGTTTGCCTCATATTAAAACGATGTTGTACTATGTCAGCTGAAAAATATAAAAATATGTTAATAACCAAACATAAAATTATATACTTCATTTTACAATATTTTATAAATAATTATACAAGCAAACAGTTTTTACTTTGCATACTTTCAATGTATAATAATATGTCTCAGATTTAAGTGAAAAGTATAGATTCTTGCATAATGCATAATACGTATATATAAATGCATAAGAAAATGTATCAATTGAAATCTTCCGTTTCCTTTTTTTCCACAAAATAAAGAATTCTGATTGATTCAATTTTTTATACTTTATGTGTTATGCGTTATGCAAGAGTCTGTGCTCCCCGCTTTGACCAGTTAAGGTATATCCACACAAACTTGCATAATTGCATAAACGTATGCATAACGAAAATTATCTAATCACATTTTACGTGTATCTTTAAAAGAGAAATGTGATGTAATAATGGTGGGATAATTTTCTTTATGCATACGTTTATGCGATTATGCAAGTTGTGTGGATATACCCTTAAGCAGGAAGCACAGACTCTTACATAACACATAACACATGAGGCATAAGAAATTGAACCAATCAGAGTTCTTTATTTCGTGGAAAGGAAGGAAACAAAGGATTTTGATTGATACATTTTCTTATGTATTACAGATTATGCGTTATGCAAAAGTCTGTGCTTCCCGTTTAAATTCGAATTTACAATAGGTGTTTTAAGCTTCAAGCCGTAAGAAATTGATTAACTACAATCGAATGCGAAGAGAATAAGTGATTGGTGATTTGTCTACTCCTTATGATTTAAGACTTAAAAATCTATTGATTCGAGTAAGAGTCTGTGCTTCCCGCTTAAGACGGAGAGCACAGACTCATACATAATGCATAATGCATAGTGCATAAGAGAATCATCCAATAAATTCTCTTTTTCCGTGAAATGGGAGGATAGGAAAGATTTTGATTGGTTAATTCGCTTATGCACTATATATTATGCGTTATGCAAAAGTCAGTGTCGCGGTCCTAAAGCGGGGAGCACATCTCTTGCATAATGTGTAACTGTAATGCATAAGAAATTGTACCAATCAGAGTTCTTTATTTCGTAGAAAGAAAGGAAATGAAGGACTTCGATTTATATCCACAAACTTGCCACATAAACATATGCATAAAGCAAAATATTCAATCACATTTTACGTGTGTTTTTATAGGAGAAACGCGATTGGATAATTTTCTTTATGCATACGTTTATGCGGCTATGCAAGTTGTGTGGATATACCCTTATAAGATGCCCTCCCCCCGCGGTCCGGGGTCAAATTCGTCATCCGTCAAATGTACATCGCTATTAGTCGGCACGTCGACGTTATCGGTAGTGGTGATATTTCGGATCTCGGAGTTCTGCAGCAGTCGGTAGACAACGAATTGTGAATACAACTATATTTTGTGAAAATTATTTTTGATTTGATTTCGATTACAGTTGACATCGAGTTATCATATAGCGTCGCATAATCTATCATCATCGCGAGCGAAAATGTTTCATTTGCGAAATCTCACGCGGTCATCGATCGCCTTGAAGCAAGCATCGAGTAATGATATGCAGAGAGTCCTGATGCGCGTCGCGCCGGCCGTTTGGCAAGCGGCGGCTTACCGTGGTTATGCTGATCATCAGATACCTGACCGTCTTAAAGACGTGCCCGAGGCGCCAAATCCCAAATTTTTCGATATGGTAGAATACTTCTTTCATCGCGCTTGCCAAATCATTGAAGACAAGTTAGTTGAGGACATTGGCAAACGATCACGTGTTCCGATCGAAGAGCGTAAAAAGAAGGTTAAGGGGATTCTAATGTTAATGCAGCCCTGCGATCACATTCTTGAGACCACGTTCCCGCTTAGGCGTGACTCCGGCGACTATGAAATGATTACCGGCTATCGTGCTCAACACTCCACTCATCGAACGCCCTGCAAAGGAGGTATGACATGATTTTCTTTATAATTGATTTTGTTCTTTGATAGCAGAATTAATGTGTATACATACACACATATATTTGTCACATATTTATAAAATGTAATAGGTACAGTGAGTGTAAAAAGTATTTGTGCAGGGAAATATCTTTTAAAAAGCCTCGTTTTTAGAAAGTAAGTATTAATAACGAATAAAATTGATTGTATATTTCTTAAAATTTATCTAAAAAGATGTATAATAATTAAAATGTATTAATTTAGTAATAAGCGAAGATTGTATTACTTGGATACACATAAATATTATATAAACATCAAATAACCTAGAAAAACTTTTAAGAGCATGAACACAGTTGTTTTTATGTGCAAAACTTTTGTCTATATTGAAAATTTTTTAAATCTGTCGAAAATTTTTTAAAGTACTGAATAGTTCTGATTGAAGTTCTGTATATTTTCGTCGAGTTCTATTGAAAACTATTAGAACTCAACGGGATGACTACATAAAGAATTACATATTTTTGCAATAGATTTTGAAAATTTCGTTTATATATATCTCTTATATTCTTTTTTTTTGTGTTGTTTTTAATCGCTGAAAATTCTTCGATAAAATAGTAATAGTAGATAAAATAATAATTAACATGTCACAGAATTATTATCAAAACATTTTTTTTCTAAAATTTTTAGTTTTTTTGTATTAATTTTGTTATGAGTCAAAATAGATTTTTTATGTACCAGAGACTTTAGATATTCACAGAATAAAGCTATTGAGTCGCTTAGACTATTCGATCTTGAATTTCGATAAAAAGTTAACCTATTTTTAAAAAATTATTAAAAAATGGTTATTAAACAGAACTCTCTCTCTCTCTCTCTCTCTCTCTCTCTCTTTCTCTCTCTCTCTCTCTCTCTCTCTCTCTCTCTCTCTCTCTCTCTCTCTCTCTCTCTCTCTCTCTCTTATAAACTATGTGTTATATTATAGAATTCTTCATTTCTCGTCAAAAAGAAATGGGAACTCTAATCAGAATTTTTGAGAACTAAAGTTGGAATATTAACTTTACATAATGCTTCTATTTTTCAATGTTTTTTTTTTTGAGAATATATTTTGAAATGAATAAGGTATTACACCGGGTGAATGAGAGTGCAACATTTGGTAGTTTTTACAAAAATAAAATTTAATATTTTTTTCAAATCTTTTATTGATGACAAATTGAAATATATGTTTCGACTAACTTTGTAGTCCTCCTCAGTAATGAACAATTAAACGTTTGTTTTTCCTTTGAATGTTATGGATAGGTCAAATAGTAAATTGACAGATTTAGTAAATATGTATAAAAACTACTTATTAAAACCTCATGATAATGATAAAAATTATGTCTTTAATTATGTGACTCACTCCAACAAACAAAGCAGCTCACTTGGAACTTTGAATTAAATGGCATTATGTCAATTAAAATTCATTTTAAATATAAACTTATATAACAGTTATAATAAATATAACAATGAAAACATATACCTTTCTAAAAGTGTCAATAGCTGAAAATTTTATATGTGTGAAGTTGGCTCATCTTTTGGCACCGCAAATTTTGATAAGAGTTCCATTGGCAGCCGCAATAATTCAGTTCCTGATAGGTTTTATAAATAGTTCCGTTGATTTAGCTAAAAAAAATAACACTTGAAAATTTGCGGTGTTAACTTCCCGTGGCACCGCAAGATTCGAAAAATCAATTGAAAACTATGAAATTTTATAGTTTTCGAAGAGTTCTACAGTTCCTGATGGGTTTTAACAATAGTTCCGGTCTCTAAATTATTTTAAATAATAATTAAACACGCGCGCTGGCACCGCATCACAAGAGTAAAGTACTCTTTAACAGCCAGTTCCAGCAGACTTGTTGGCATTTTCTTATAGTTTTACAATAGTTCCGACGATTTTTATAGATTTCGCTCAGAATTCTGCCCTTTAAGTACTTTTTAATAACAATAATATCCGCGCGCTGGCACCGCACCACAAGAGTAAAGTACTCCTTAACAGCCAGTTCCAGCCGACTTGTTGGCATTTTCCTGTAGTTCTACAATAGTTGAAATCTGCCTCTGAGCGAAATTTATAAAAATCGTCGGAACTATTATAGAACTACAGGAAAATGCCAACAAGTCGGCTGGAATTGGCTGTTAAAGAGTACTTTACTCTTGTAGTGCGGTGCTAGCGCACGAGTATTATTGTTATTAAAAAATACTTAAAGGGCAGAACTCTGAGCGAAATTTATAAAAATCGTCGGAACTATTGTAGAACTACAGGAAAATGCCAACAAGTCTGCTGGAACTGGTTGTTAAAGAGTACTTTACTCTTGTAGTGCGGTGCCAGCGCGCGGATTTAATTGTTATTAAAAAGTACTTAAGGGACAGAACTCTGAGCGAAATCTATAAAAATCGTCGGAACTATTGTAGAACTATAAGAAAATGTCAACAAGTCAGCTGGAACTGGCTGTTAAGGAGTACTTTATTCTTGTGGTGCGGTGCCAGCGCGCGGGTATTATTGTTATTAAAAAGTACTTAAAGGGCAGAACTCTGAGCGAAATCTATAAAAATCATCGGAACTATTGTAAAACTATAAGAAAATGCCAATAAGTCTGCTGGAACTGGCTGTTAAAAAGTACTTTACTCTTGTGATGCGGTGCCAGCGCGCGTGTTTAATTATTATTTGAAATAATTTAGAGACCGGAACTATTGTTAAAACCCATCAGGAACTGTAGAACTCTTCGAAAACTATAAAATTTCATAGTTTTCAATTGATTTTTCGAATCTTGCGGTGCCACGGGAAGTTAGCACCGCAAATTTTCAAGTGTTATTTTTTTTAGCTAAATCAACGGAACTATTTATAAAACCTATCAGGAACTATAGAACTATTGCGGGTGCCAATGGAACTCTTATCAAAATTTGCGGTGCCAAAAGATGAGGTGCCAACTTCACACACGTGAAAATTTTATTTCACGTGTTTTGTATTTTTATTATCAGAACTACTCAGTACTTTCAAAAAAATTTTTCGATGTCGGACTTAGAAAATTTTCAACGATAGAGTTCAAATGTCTCCGTATCATAACATCGAAAAATTTTTTGAGAGTACTGAGTAGTTCTGATTAGAGTTCTCGACGAGTTCTGTCAAAAAGTATTAGATGAAAAAGCGATTGGGCCAACGGTTTTCGAGATATGGGAACATTTCAACTCTATCGTTGAAAATTTTCTAAGTCGGATATCGAAAAAGTTTTTGAGAGTACTGAGTAGTTCTCTCTGAGTAGTTTGATTAGAGTTTTCTGTAGTTGTCGACGAGTTCTGTCAAAAAATATTAGGTGACAAAGCGATTGGATGACTACATAAGGAAATACATACTTCTGCGATCGATTTTTCAAATTTCGTTTTAAGTATATATCTTTTTTATTATTGAGTCTGTGTTGATTTTAATCGCTGAGAACTCTTCGAAATTGTTAGAATGATAATTAACGTGTCACAGAACTATTTTATAAAAAAAAATTTTCCAAAAAATTTTTTAAAAATTATTTAAAAATTGTTATTAAATGAATCTTGCATTAAAAATATAGAGAACTCTTCGTCTCGTTAAAAGGAAGCAGGAACTCTAATCAGAACTATTGTATCTAAAAATTGATTTTTCAAAAATTTTTAATTTTTTTTTGATTTTTCAAAATTTTTTTTTATACATCAGGAACTCTAGGTATTCACGAAATGAAGCTATTGAGCCACTCAGAACTATTCGATCTCGATTTTCGATGAGAAGTTAGCACCCCATTTTTAAAAAATTATTTAAAAATAGTTATTAAGCGGAATTCTTGTTATAAATTATATAGAACTCTTTGTCTCGTCAAAAGGAAATGGGAACTCTAATCAGAACTCCTGAGTACTATAGTTGGGGTGCTAACTTCACATACAGGCAGTTTATATTCATTTTCTGAAGCCACATATCGGTCGCACACGATAAGTACTAATAAGCCTTATCTCCGAATCTCCGACGCCACCTTATCATGGACATCTATCATGAAACAAATCGGAATAGATTCCAACCGGAATTGTTTCATTTTCTCTAGAAAACACAATAGAAATCTAGGAAATAATTGAATAATTCCAAACATAATCCATTCCGAATTCCACATAATATGTACCTTGATTTGCTTTAAGTTTAAATAACTACAATAAAAGAAATGAAATTTTTACAAATCTATTATTTTTTCGAACATATATTTTATTATATAATTTTGTATATTTAGACGTAATTTTTTTGTTTCTTAATCATTTAATGTTTTCCTTATTTTTTTCACGCGGTCTCTTTCGAAACAATTTTTTCTCCTCTGCGATTCGTTATTTCTCTTGCTGCTGTGCAAGTTTCATCATTTTCTTCTCTATTTTTTGAGCTTTTTCTTTTCTTTCGTTATCCATTTTTTCTTTTTTTATTTTTCTTTTAAGATTCTTTTCGCCTTTTCTTCCTCTTGTTTCAGTTTAATATCAAGAAATTCTTGTTCCTGCTCTATCCATTTATCAGATGACGCTACAGCTGGTAATCTTACTTTTTTTTTCGAAATTTTCATTTCTTTATCTGGTTTTGGCCAAAACAATTTTATTAAATACTGATTCCTTCAACGAATCTTGTGTAGCAGATTGTGATAGCATTTCATCTTCAGTAATGTTATGTTGAAGTGAGGAATCTTCAAGAATCAAATTATTGAAGTGCAATGGTTGTAAACTGCCACAATCTAATATATTATATGTTGAGTTTTCTTCCATACATGAACTTACTTCCTGTGAATCTAATTCATTTTCTATTTGAATAAAAATAGGATGAATGAAAGGCTCATCTGTAAAAGAACTTGTTGGTTTAGAATCAGTATTAATGTTTGATGTATCGGATCTTGCAGGCTCAGCGGAAATTACTGCAGCAGATTTTACTGAATTTACTGAAAAATTGACGATATTAATAATTCAAAAATAAAAACGCTAAAAAACTCGTGACTTCATATGTTTCATTAGATATATAAATTGTATTAGGTTGATGCAAAAAGAATATCGGTTTTCGGTATTATAAAATGGTTTTCCTTTTCCAATATATTCTATTATATTTTTAAAAAGTTAGTGATTATACCATTTGATAGAGCGAAGTTTCAGCTTTAAGAATCTATATTTTTTGATTGCAATATAATGATTGCAATGTAATGATTTTTAACGAAGTTATGAGCAATCAAAGTCCGAATGCTATAATACTTTTACTTAATCCGTGAGTAACTCAGGAAAAAGAAATCGTAGAAACTTTATTAAAAAATTTTGTAGAGAAAACTTCAATCTTTCAAAATTTTCTCGATTTTTTTGGAGAAGGGGGCACGTAACAGACCTGTAAAGTGAAAAGAAAATTTTTAATTTTTTTTAACTGGTAGTTTTCTATATGTAAAAATTATCAAACTCACATAAACTCAAAAAATATAATATGTTTTTGGAGTTTTCAAGTTTTAAAATCCTTTTTTAAATTTAAATTTTGTTCATTTTTTAATGAAGTTACGACTGTTCTTAATAGTAACACAGAAAAACTGACATTTTTTTTGCACTAACCTAATAAAATAAATGTATGATTATTTTAAGGATGTTTTGGCTAAAAGTATCAGTCAATCAGGCTAATAATAAATAAGCAGTCAAAAATAGGCTAATCAATTATTGTCAAAATTTTGATGATATTATAGTCCATGAATACAACCTGAAACCAACTGCAAAAGCAAAACAATAAATAATTTGACTTAATAATAATTTTATGCAGCAAAATGACTATATTTTTCTGCAGTTTTAGTTCAGTAGCTATTAAATGAGAATATATGTGAATCAAATAAATTTTTGTACGAATATTTATTATTATTTCATCAGTATAAGTCAGTATAAATCAGTATAAATTTGATTTAATTTTTAATATTATTTCCTTATCAAATTTGTAAATAAGTATTTAAAAATGCGATTTTACGTTTTAAGAATCTAATCTAATAAAAAAATTTAATAACGTTTAAATTTAATAACGTTTAAACCAATAAAAGAATTGTGCTTAAATTTTGCACAGATATTTAGACATAATAATGAAACAATTTATACAATTTTTATATTTTAGATAATGTTTTGTTGAAATGTGACGCATGTGACCAAATACATCCATAAAATATAATATTAACTTATAAGAAACAATGTCTAAAACTGTTATTGATAAATATTAAAATGTACAATCTGAGACAAAGATACCTAGAAGAGAACGAAATTTTTTCCAAAAAGAGACTTTCATTTTTTTCATCTCCGTTCCATCTCGTCATTAACATTCTTTTTAAATTGGCTTAAAAGATCATCAGGAATGCATTCTTCCAATAATTCTAACGCAGTTTTTGGTACCATTGATGTAGCTGCTGACTGCTCTGTACATTCTTCCTCTGACTTTTTTTGGTTAATGAGTTTTTCATATTTAATCGCATCTGGATTAAATGGATGTAAACCAGTTGCCTTGAATGCAGATTGTAGAATCTTGAATGCAGATTGTAAAATCTATTGCCTTCTTTAATTCTCCAGCAAAATGGTGTTTACTCAAGCGAGTTCCATCAGTATCCAATTTCCATTGATGAACAATTTTCCTCCATGATACTTTAAGAGGATGGAAAAAACCTATAATACTCTAATGATTGCAGGATGTGTATAGCATTTGAATAATCAGTATAATACTCTTTTCTTGGCAGAGTATACTCAAATGCATAGTGAGATGTGATGAATGGCCATCAACAAATAGTATGACAGGAATCTGTACCTTATTTTTAACTAAGTATAATAAGTCATGGATAATAAACATTTGTTATATATTCGTAGAACGTTTCAGTATCATCCAACCACTTTCCGATTTTCCTATTCTCCAGCCTTTGGGGCAATTGTAAATAACAGCAGACTGTAGTCTCTTACATGCATAAAGAACCATTGGAGGTGGCATATCACCAGCTGTGCTGGCCATGATAAGTGTGATAATACACTCTTTCTCATCACCATTGACAAAATTGTGTACAACTTTAACGCCCTTTTTTACAATAACTTGATTTTTATCAGGACTTAATAACTTGATTTTTAAGTAGAAGGCCGATTCAGAGTTAAATACTCTTGTTGCGTCAATATTTAATAATTCTTTTCCTGCCAGATAATTTCTTATTTCTTCGAACCAAGCTCTAATTTGTGATTCAGAAGTGGAACTTCGACTTTTACTTAGATTCTGAGATATTCTTATCGACAAGATCGGATGACGATTCAAGAACCCTTCATACCAATGCCATCCTGGACGATCGTTTTGAAAAGGAACTTTCTTTTTTAATTCCTTGACGAATGCTTTGACGCTATCTAATAGCTGATCTTTAGTCACAGCGAAACTTTGCTTTATACATGTAAAATTCACTACCAATTTGTTTTCTTCCTCCATTATTAAGTAAATAGGCGCACTTCGTCTCTTTTCTACAGGAGTTTTTCCAGCAATTTTATCGCGTAAAGTTCTTCTTACACCATATGGGATGCCATATTTTTTAGACGCTGTTTGAATTCCTAATCCATTTTTGACATAGTTAACAGCTTGTATCAGTGACTCCAAAGAGTATGTAATAGTTTTTGCTGATTTTGAATGCTTTGCCCTTTGTCTGTAAAAACATGAATAGATAATGTTTTCATATCAACTTTATTACAAATTTATCAACTTTATTATAAATTTTGCCTATTGTATTAGGTGTTGGAATTAATTCGTAGCGTTTTACAAGTGATGGGAAGTACTTTCATTAATGTATTTTTTAATGCTCATGTGAAATAAATAACATTCTTTCATTAAAAACGCTACGAATTAATTCCAACACCTAATAATATATAGTCATAAATGCTAATGAGTAAAATTAAAATGTGCAATATTCCTATTTTGAAAACAAGAATTAATTAATGGGATTATTACCTACACTATTTACAATTATTTGAAAAATAATTAAAAATTTTATGTACTTTATGAATATTTTAATTCTTATTGATTTATTGCAATTAAGGGCTATACTTGTTTATGCGTGCGTGCGTGCGTGCGTGCGTGCGTGCGTGCGTGCGTGCGTGCGTGCGTGCGTGCGCGCGTGCGCGCGTGCGTGCGTGCGCGCGTGCGTGCGTGCGCGCGTGCGTGCGTGCGCGCGTGCGTGCGTGCGCGCGTGCGTGCGTGCTTTAGCAACAATTTTCTATGACTTAATAGCATAAGTCATTTCATATTAGAAATACCTTGATTATCTCATATGACGATTTCCAACTTTATGATCATCAAATCTAACTTCTGTAGTTAAATAATTCAACATATCCCGTATTTTTCTATTAGTACTGTCTTACTCTATCATTATATGAAATATTTATTTCCAAATATTTGCGTATTAAATAATAAACAAGATGAAGACTCATTTCAATAAAAACATCCAAATTCTAAAATGTTTTTTTACAATTATAGGCATAGACTTGTTGCGGAATTACTATTCTTACTTTACTCTGTTTTAAAGAAGACTCACGTTTGTTCACTTTTCAGTAAAAAAAATCATCATTCTCACTTTTTATCGATAAAATTGTATTATTTATGTTTGCTATAATTTCTGTCTATTAAGTTTACATTTTTTAAAATTTTTGCTGCGTGTTTCCATTACTTTTCTAGTAGATTTGAATAATTTGAATCTCCTGCCATATATGGTGGCGGGATTCTTTTACTTTATTACTGATTATTTAAGGAAGGTTTTTATTTAAGCATTTTGTAATTTACAGTTATTCCAATCTACATAAATTAAATCAATTTATTAAGCGCTAGTATAGAAACTGTCATGTTGCTACAATATATGTATTTGTGTCATACAGAATATATTTGGTGCGAAATTTTCGACTATCTGACGTGAAAGCTTTTTTAAAAATTTGTTTTTAAAAAATGTTCTTACGACTTTTTATTATCATGTTACATGCAGATTAAATAAAGGAGCATTCTGATTTTGATTGCTTATAACTCTGTTAAAAATTATCGTACTGTAATTATTACAATAGATTCTTAAATTTGAAACTTTGTTCTATTGAATAATATGCTAATTTTTAAATGTAAACTATAGACATTTGAGTTATAGAAATGTGATATTACTATTATTATGCAATGGTTATAATGATAGTAATATCATATTTTTAGCTCAAATTCATAATATATTCTATTTTTTTGAATTAGCAATTATTACCTCAATAGAGCAACGTTTAAGCTTTAAAAATCTGTTTTTTTTTAAATTGCAGTACGATAATTTTTTTAATGGAGTTATGAGCAATCAAGTCAAAATGCTCCTTTTTTACTTAACTCGCGTATAACTCAAGAATAAAAAACCGTAGAAACATTAAAAAAAAAAACGATTTTATGAGGAAAACTCCAAACTTTCACGATATTTTCGCAAATTTTTTTGGCACAGACCCACAAAGTGAGAATAAAATTTCCCTTTTTCAGCTCGTAGTTTTCTATATAAAAAATTACAAAGTACATAATTTCAAAAAATATAGTCACCATTCAAAAGTAAAGGTTTCAAGCTTTTTTAAAATTTAAATTTTGTTTATTTTTAATGAAGATATATTGTACATATAATTTTGAGCTAACAAAATATCGCAGAACTTTTCCTCCAACTTAATGTTAAGAGAAAAATATACTATAAAGTTTTAAATATGTTCTAATTTTATTGATTTGTGAAAGACTTAAATAAACTTATAGAATCTTAATAAACTAGGTATATTGAATAATGATGTATAATATTTAATTTGAAAATATAGAATATTTATTTATTCGGCGTATACAAACCGAGAAAGGGACTTAGCTTACAATTCTTCTTAACTCACTCATTCTTTCTTTCATACTTTCTTATTTGCTTATCCTTTCTACTTCCTAACCTTGTATCAGTTATCAGCTATACTCTACTTATATACATATATACGTATCCTTTCCTCCTTTCTTTTTACTACCTTCTTTCTGTCCATAGTTTTTTCAGCACTCTTTCTTTAAGTTCGTCTAAGTCCTCTCCCCATATTTTTCTTATTATCTCATCGTTATCCATCTCTAACTCTTCAAAGCTTTTTGCTACCTCCTTATTCATTAACGTAATGTTCTAAGTTATCTTCACCTGCGTTACAGAAAAGACACCCCCCCCTTTTTTTTTCTAACCAGTATTTATTTTTTCCCTCCGGATTCCCGCATCTTAATTTAATTAACGCTCTGACTTCATCCTTTCTTCTCATTTCCATATTCTCATTCCTCAAATAATTTGGTAACCTATTCTCGATTCCTATCTTTTTATATCTCTTGCTCTATCGGTTCTTTCCCTTTCTCATTGCCTTTGTAAATCCCTTTCCCTACTTATTAAATTTTTTTCGAATTTTTTTTACCCATGACCCATCACTTCTCTAAACTCTATTCCCTACCTTTCTGTTATAATATCTCTTTTTCTCCACATCATATTTATTATTCCAACCCAATCTTTGTTTTTTCTCTCAGCACTCTCTGACCAGAAATACCAGTATTTCCAGATTTAATCTTTTTCTCATACCTTCTTGCCCTTAAACTCCACTTCTCTTTAAGTTTATCCATTACCAACTCACTCATAATTACATACCTTGGAGTGCATAAATCTAAATTAAAAATCCACTCACATAATCCAACATTATTATTTTTTCTAACTCACCTTTTTTCTCCCAGCCCTATAATTCTGGTCCCCCTTCCTATCCAAAATAAAACATAAATATTCTTACACTTCCAGCTCCTTATTTTTTCATTTCCATTTCTCTTTCCTTTTCTTCTCTGTCCCTCCATAAATCATTATTTTCGTCTTTTCTATACACATTATATACAGTTCCAATTTCCTTTCCTCCAAGAATTTTTTGAACGTGCACATTATACCTCGTAACGCTTCCCTAAAATAAATATTAGCCAAAATTAAGTCATCCGCATGCTAACGACCATATCCTGTCCCTGTCTTCTATCCCCTTTTTCTCTAAATTGTTATCTATATCCGCAATATATAAGTTGAACAAAAATGGACTCATTTCATTCATCACACACCCCTGCCTTACTCGTTTCATTGTCCTGAATTGTGTATCTTTGTTTCGACCTTATTCTCATCTCCATCTTCGCATACATCTTCTCTATCTTCCTTACTAGGTATTCACTTACCTTTTGCCTCTTAGAATTTCCCATAGTTTATTTCTATCCACCTTATCGAAGGCGACCTTTAAATCCGGCCTTTAAATATATATACTTTTTTCTTGCCCTTCTTCTTTCCCTCTGTATCAAGTACATCAGTATGAAAATATTATCCAACGTTGACCTTCTTCTTCTAAATCCAGCTTGATTATCTGAAATCATATCTTTTGTTTTTTCTTTCCAATCTATATCTTATCTCTGCATATATTTTATACGTGCATAATAACGAGATTCCTCTATAATTCGTTACCTTCTCCTCGTCTCCTCTTTTGCATAATGGTACAATTATGCTTTCCTTCAAATTTTCGGCATCGTGCCTACCACATCGTACCTTTCCACACTTTTTTGTAGTAGACACACCAACTTCGATCTTAACCTTCGCTTGCATATAATCATGTTTCCATAGATATCCTATCAATTCCTATCGCCTTACTCTTCTTTATCTTAAGCAACGCTTTATCTATGTCTTCGGCCTTCAATCCTTCCCTTTCCTTTATTTTCTTCTTTTTCTTACGTTATAGATCTATCCGTGTCTTGTTGTACTTTAGTTTCATTGTCCTTAATTCCTTCCAATAATTCTTTAAAATGTTTTCTCTATTCCTCGTTCTTTATATTACGAGGGCAAGTCAATAAGTTCTTAGAAAATCTGTCAGAGGACACTCGCAGTGTCACATTACTTTTTGACAAGTAGCATCTTTCAGCTGATTACTGTCAAATTTTGAGCGGAATTCATCGCGTGGTTTCATTTCTGTAGACAATTAAAGCGAACAACCTTTGTGTTTTATGCAAAATGGAAAAAAATGAGTTTCGTGCAGTGATCAAACATCTACATATGAAAGTTGGCGTTTAACGCCGAAAGAAATCAAAGTTGGATAATGTTCATAGTACATCTGCACTAGCGTTTGTGACTGTATACAATTGAGTGAATGAATTTAAACGTGGTCATACATCCACATGTAATGCACCTCGTTCGGGACCAATTGAGACTGCTACGCAGAAATCATCGATAGAATCCACGATATTGTTTTGATTGATCGACGAGTGAAAGTGCTTATTGAGGCCATAGGCATATTATTAGGTGTTGGAATTAATTCGTAACGTTTTTTAATGAAAGAATGTTATTTATTTCACATGAGCATTAAAAAATACATTAATGAAAGTACTTCCCATCACTTGTAAAACGCTACGAATTAATTCCAACACCTAATACATGGCACAGTGATTTCAATTTTGCACGAACAATTGGGTTGAAAAAGCTATCGGCAAGATGCTGCGTTTGCTCACTGTGGACCATAAGCGCGATCGTGTGACGATTTCAAAACAATGTTCCAATGTAATCCAGATGAATTTCTGCATCGATTCATTATTGTGGACGAAATATAGATCCATTACTTCACACTCGAGACGAAGGAACAGTCAAAACAATGGACTTCATCAAGTGAACCAGCTCCGAAGAAGGCGAAGACCGTGAAGTCGGCCGGAAAGATGATGGCCACAGTTTTTTGGGACGCACGCGGTATAATTCATATCGATTACCTTCCGCCGAAGTAAACGATCAATGGCGATTACTACGCAATCTTATTGAACTGTTTCAACAACATTTTAAAGAAAAAAAAGTCCCCATTTGGCGAAGAAGAAAATGCTCTTCCATCAAGACAATGCACGGTTCACACGTACCCGGCACTGATGGCCAAATTCAACGAATTCCGCTACGAATTGTTTCCCCATCCAGCATATTCGCCAGATTTAACCCCCTGCGACTATTTCCTGTTTCTAAACCTGAAGAAATGGTTCGGAGGAAAGAGATTCACCACCAGAGAGCAGCTCATCGCCGAAACAGAGGCTTATTTTGAAGGATTGGATAAATCATATTATTCGGACGGCTTGAAAAAGTTGGAGAATCGTTGGATCAAGCTGAAAGGAGACTATGTTGGAGTGAGAAATAAAAATGAATCGATCAAAATGTGTGTTTTACTATGTTTTTCTAAAAACTTATTGACTTGCCCTCGTATTCTTTTTCCATACTTTCTTACCTCTCTTCCTATTTATATACTTCCATACATTCGGCTCTCTCTTTTCAGTTCCTTTCCTTCTCTTCTACTTTCCTTTTCTCTTTTTTACTTTTTCTCTAATAAAGCTCTGAATTCTCTCTTCTCCATTTTTCCTTGATCTCTTTACCTTTCTTCCATTTCTTGCAGAGGACAGTTTTCATCGATTTTTGCAAGTGTTTTAAAGTGATCTCGTCATTTCATTTCATTCAAATTGTCTTTATTTAAAAATGGCATGCAACATAAATTAACATGTCATTCCTTGCTTCTGATATTACGATTCCAACATGGAATCCCGCTGCGACTAGTCAGGAGCCTTAATTTCCACTAATTAATTTCCATCTCCTCTCTTTTCCTCCCTTCCTCTTTTAATTTTCTGATTTCTCTATCCATATCTTCTTGTATATCTTCTAATTCTTGCTACCTTCCTTTCTACTAAATCTTTCATTCTTTTTCTCACTCCTTCCTATTCCTTTCTTATCCTTTTTTTCTATTTTCCTCTAAACTTTTTTTCTCTGACATATTAAACAAAACTTTTCTACCTACTGTGACTTTTCATTTATCAACGATCGCTCCTTGGTTTAAAAAAATCGATAGAAATAGATACATTACGAAAAAGAATATCGCCGATTCTAACGTATCACATATGACATTCAGTACAAATGACCAAAAAATTATACATTTTTATAGTATTGTATATGTTTTTCCATTTCTGAAAATATTTTTCTATAATTTTATATACATTTTGATATGAACCTTATTCGACGCTCGTATTAAATATCCATATTCAGATGTTTTATATGCTCCATATGAATATATACAGAATTTCACATAGATCACTTATAATTTTCTAACTACTTTATTAGATATGATCTGCTGTATATGATTCTACCATGTTTTCCATATTGATATCCAAACTTATCTATTTCGCTTCGTACGAACGTTGAAATAACCTGACTTCCGTTGCGCGGAATAGCTCGGACAAATTAGTCGGGCAGGAAACGAAAGAAGTTCGGAGAGAGAATTCGTTGCGGAGAGAGAAGGCGCTTACAGAGAAATGAATGCAATTATGTAGACGAAATACAAACACGCTTTATTATATACAGCACGATATTAACAGATAATTTAGAATACAACAAAAGAAGATACACTAGAATAATGATAATGCTCGCTGCACGCGATAATGTGAAAACGCGGGTCCAAGCGCTGGTGCGCCCTGGTGTCACGGCACGATAACGCGGGACGGATGCTAGCGCGGCGCAGGTACACACCAATACGATCGCGGCGCGGCCGCGCGAAACGCGAATAAGATTCGAATGTGTTTATGGCACACTTGAGTGTAGGCGCGGGCGCGACCGGCGGCTGAGACACTCAACGGAGAACACTCCACCCCCTTTGCTCTTACCGATCGCGTCGTGTGTAAGGTTGCAGATTATGCCTTTCGACTATCGGAAACGCTCAATAGAAGCAGAGACTCTCTATCCCCTTGTCTCGTCCACTCGGCGGATACTGCGAGAAGCGGCTTCCAAGTGTGTTGAGAACGCCGAGCGAAGTCCGCTTCACCCTCTGAACACGATGTCGGCCGAAATTTCGCGGCAGGAAGATACTCGTAGCAGATCAGGATTGCTATCGAGTCTATAGGATCTGGTGGAAGTCGGAGCAAGAAAAAGCCTCTTTGTGAAAATTTGCGGCCTTTTATATGATGGATTTTTGGCAGTGTCGCGGATTCGGTTCGTATTTTCTCGCCAAGCGGTACTCTCACATGCGTGACGATACAGATATCTGTCGCGGGGTAGCACTCGGCAGCGTTCGGTCGTCACGGTTTCTCACGGGACTTCAGCTGTTACCTGCGAATTATGTTTGCAGTTTTTAAAAAAATATTCAGGCGCGCCCGCATCGTTGCATGTAATACAGTGGCATCTTGCTGATGGCCGGGAACAATGTATTTCTCGAGGGCGCGTCGTTACAACGTATACGGAAAAGCGTATATATGTAGTAAAGTTATTTTCATCAATAGCCGGTCTATCCAAACGTATATGGAAGATCCGGCCTATATGGCTGTATCCAGAAAATTCGATAAGATTATTTCTCTAAAAATTAATAGATCTGACTTCAATAGTTTTCAACCCATTTTTCCGGATTCAATCCGTCATATATGATCCTATCAGGTTTTCCATATTGGCATCCAAAAATTTCGTACGAATGTATATGGAAAAGCGGATATGTAGCAGAGCTATTTTTACCAGTAGTCGGTCTATCTGAACATATATCGAATACCCGACACGTGCTTATATAGCTTTATATATATATTATTTAGATTGGTGCATATGAAATGTCGGATTTTCTTTACATATGAACGTTTGTCTCCCTGTTTTCGTTATGCTTTTGTTTTTGGCATAACCTCGTTTATAGTCATGTTGTCCATTGCCAGAGTCACATTTCAACAAAGAAAATTTTCTCAAAAGTGTTCCATTTTGTTATTTGTTTTGAATTTCGTAAGGATATGAATTCAATCGATATTCATGTAATTTTTTTATATGAGTATAAACTTGCTAATAATGCTGCAAAAGCTGCACGCTATATAAACCAGGCATTTGGGGAGAATACTTAACGATCGAAAAGTGCAGCGTTGGTTTGACATTTCGGTGATTTTTCCCTACAATGAACCGCGTGGAAGACCCAAAAATGTCTGTGAAAAATGATGCTCTGAAAGCATTGATGGAAACGAATCCAACTGTATCTATAAGGGAACTTGCTACCAGAATGAAAGTTAACCATACAACGATATTGCGACACCTTTCTGAAATTGGCAAGGTGAAAAAAATGGATAAATGGGTACCGCACGAACTAACCGAGCGAAATAAGCTGGATCGATTGAACGTATGCTCATCATTACTAACCCGATTTCATCGAGAGCTATTTTTCGATCGGATTATTATGTGATAAAAAATAGATTCTTTACGACAATAGGAAAAGGTGTGCTCAGTGGCTTGATAGGAATGAGGCTTGTGCTCATACTCCAAGACCATCACTTCATCCACGGAAAATTTTAATAACAGTTTGGTGGAATGTGACTGGAGTAATTCATTACTTATTCCTTCGAACTGGGGAGACAATTACAGCCGAAAAGTACTGCCAGTACATTGATGAAATGCATGAAAAATTGAAAATTATACGCCCATCACTTGTTAATCGGTATGGTCCAATATTTCTCCACGACAACGTTCGACCGCATACGTCGTACAAAACAATTGCGAAATTAAATGAATTAAAATATGAAATTTTGCAGCACCCAACTTATTCATCGGATTTTTTGTCAACCGACTTTCATTTTTTTAAACATTTGGAACAGTTTTTACGGGCTAAACAGTATGAAAATGAAGACAGAATATAAAGACTGAAAAATTCCATATCAGAGTTTATTTACAAATTATTCTTGTCATCAATTTTAATGTTGTTTGTGTGTTGATTTAAGATTGTATGATTATATACCATGTTATATACAGTTCATTGACATTTATTAGAAAGTATATTGTCCAGACGTACTTTAATAACAAATGTTTCTATAAGTATTAGAAATTTTTTTACAATTTAAAATTCAATATTACAATAAGGAACTATGTGTCAAATAATTTACAAATATTATATAAACTACTAAATAATATTATAGTATAAACTATATGATAACTGTACAATAGTTTCATACGTTTAGTATCAATTATATAAACTTCTACTATGTAGTAGAACATGGTAACTGTGTACAATAGTTTCATCAAATCATGTTCTATTATAGTTTTTATTTCATGTTTCATATAGATTTTATATTATGCATTTACGGTTTCACAAATTCAAACATGTTATCAACATTGATAATGACCTCACTAGGTCAAAACATTTAGTTAATAATTTATGTAGTTTACATAATATTTATAAATTACTTGGCTCATAGCTCCTTATAGTAATTTTGAATTATAATCTTTAAGCCGCTTCTAACTATACTAATTTAAAACTTAAAAGAGATATTAAAATATAAAGTTGTTACCTTGATCCTTAAGCTAATAAATAAAAGCTTTGTCATTATCATTATACTTTATATTTTATTTTCACTGAAAAAGCCATAGTTGTTAGCGCGTTGACTATTTATGTTATTCATTCATTCGATGTAAGCGCTCCGCACCCGCGCGCGTTAGTTGATAAGTCCCGTCATGGTAAGGCCCGTTACCGAGAGAGGGAATTGCCTCGCGAGTATACATGGGTATTTGCGCGACGATAGCGAGTGTGGTGACGCTGGGTCACTTTCATGCGAGACAAGAAGGCGTACAGAAGTCCGCGATTGCTGTTAAAGATAAAAGTGGTGGAAACTGTATCGAGTTAACCATTTACACATACACAAACAATAGTAAAGATCGAAACATTTGACCTTATTTATGAAGATATTTTTTAGATGTTTTTAGTTTTCATTTAATTGTAATTAATCCTTAACCGAACAAGAGGAGTTTCAGAAATTCACAGAGCATTTTTTGCAATATTTTTTGTGATTTCATATTTTGTGCATGTATAGCGTTAATGTTTAATTTGGTAATTTAATTTGTTTAATTTGTTATGATCGTTATGATTTTTATGATCGATATAAGTATGAAGTTGCTTGTAAGGCTATTTTAAAAGTGTTTTGAATGATAGATATTTTATATTATAGAGCTGTTCCAGGTGGTGCTTTTGACTTGAAATCAAAATGTGAGATATTCACACCTATTACCTAGTGTTTTTTACTATGTTTAAAAGTTATTCTGTTATTCATATTTTTGTAGTTAAATATATTATGAATAATAATATCTTATAATATTAGTAACAGAATACTTTTAAACGTAGTGAAAGATATAGGTCAATAACTTTAACGATTTCAGTCGTACGACTTAATGTCGTTCATCGAGAGATCAAACATCGCGCGCTGCGACAAAACAGCAATGAGGAATAAGAATAGTAATGGGCGTGAATACCAACACATTTCAATTTCAAGTCCAAAAATACCGAAAAATATTTGGACAGCTCAATTATATTATATATTATACAATATTATATTATATTATATATTATTAGGTGTTGGAATTAATTCGTAGCGTTTTTTTAATGAAAGAATGTTATTTATTTCACATGAGCATTAAAAAATACATTAATGAAAGTACTTCCCATCACTTTCTACTACTTTTGACCATCTTTCGGGCAGTGAATGAATACCGCGTCGGAAGAACTGTTCATCTTTAGATGAAATCCAGGAATCGAACCATTTTGTACAATCTTCGTAAGATGTGAACTTCTGCTCGCACAAGCTATGAGCTAATGATCGAAACAAGTGGTAGTCGCTAGGTGCAATATCAGGAGAATACGGCGGGTGCGGTAGCACTTCCCATTTAAGTGTTTCCAGGTATGTTTTTACCGGTTTTGCAACGTGTGGGCGAGCATTGTCGTGCAGCAAGATGACTTTATCGTGTCTTTCGAAGTATTCCGACCGTTTTTGCTTCAATGCACGGCTCAAGCGCATCAGTTGCCGTCGGTAGAGATCTCCAGTAACGGTTTCATGCGGTTTTAGCAGTTCGTAGTATATGACACCCTTCTGATCCCACCAAATACAGAGCAGGAGCTTTGAGCCATGGATATTGGGCTTTGCCACTGATGTTGATGGTTCGCCGGGCTTAACCCATGACTTTCTGCGCTTTGGATTGTCATAATGGATCCACTTTTCGTCACCGGTAACAATCCGATGCAAAAAACCTTTTCTTTTCTGCCGTTGAAGCAGCAGTTCGCACGTGAGAAAACGTCTCTCAATATCCCTTGGTTTCAATTCATATGGGACCCAATGTCCTTCCTTCTGGATCATGCCCAAACTTTTAAGACGTTTTCCTATTGTTGAGAAGTCAACTTCCAATGACGTAGATAATTCTTTAAGTGTTTGACATGAGTTTTCATTGAGCAGTGCCTGCAAATCGTTATCTTCAAATTTTTTCGGCTGACCAGGTTGCTCCTTGTCATCCAAGTCGAAATCACCAGCTTTAAAACGTGCAAACCACTTCCTACACGTTTGCTCAGCCAGAGCATGTTCACTATACACATCCACTAAAATACGATGAGCTTCAGCTGCACTTTTGTTCATATTAAAGTAATGAAGCAAAACTCCCCGCAAAAACACTTTATCTGGCACAAATTTTGACATATTCAATGAATTATACAGTATTGTTATTTATGATTTCAAGAAAGGTTATGTACGGCAAATGACGTCCTATGATAGATGTTTACAATGTATACAGAACTATAGGTAACAACGAAATAGTGTACTGCTTGTGCCATCTCTTGTAAAACGCTACGAATTAATTCCAACACCTAATATATTATAGTATATTCATTAGCTACATATTGTGTTCATTACCTAACCACAAAAAATAAACGTTTTAATCAATATTTGTATAATAGTAATTTTCTTTTTATATAAAGTTTTATATTTTTTTTGTATTCGATTAGCGCAATGTTTTTCGGTATTTTAAGTAAAAGTATGGCTATGTATATATTGTGCTAATACCAAAGCAAAAGAGTGATTCAGTTATATTTATTATTATTATATATTGTTGAATATAGAAAAAAGTAAACTTTTTTATAATTATTTTTTTCTTTTTTCTGTAACTTTTTTCTATATTTGGTATTATCACAAATCATACTTTTATTTAAAATACCGAGAAGCATTGCACTAATAAAATACAGATAAAATACAAAATTTTATACATAAAAGCAAATTTAATATTCAAAAACGGATTTAAAAATTTATTTTTTGTACTTAGGTAATAAATGTACCGTATAGGTAATGTGTATAATCTTATAATACATTATAGTATACAATATTATAGTTTACATTGTACAACATTATGATATACAATGTATATAATATATTCTGTACAGTCATATACACGAGATTCGATTCCCGAAATATGCGCATTAGAAATGATAGGTCTGATCGGAAGTCTCATATTTGTTTTGATAAAGCGATTAAAACTTTCATAAATTCCGTATAGAGCTATATACGCAAGGTTTGGTTCTCGGAATATGCGCATTGAAAACGATACATCTGATTCGGGATTCTTATATAATATTTGTTCTGATAGAGCGGTATAAACTTTCGGAATGTCCGTATAGGATCATATATGCGAGATTCGATTCTCGGAATAGGCGCATTGAAAATGATAACTGTCTGATCAGAAGTCTTATATATATTCCGATAGAACGGTATAAATTTTCGGAAAGACTATACCAGCAAACGAGAATGGATTAAAATAGATTAAAATAGATTAAAATTTTTTTAATGCGTACTTTAAATCCATGAAAATGGATTGAATGAATTGAAGTGGATTGAATCCGAGCTGACACTAGTTTAATAATCGAAAAAAAAATCATTCATATTTAATGGTTACAAATTTTATTCCTAAGACATTTATAGTAATTATACCTGAAATTAACTACTTCAAATTGGTATTAAAAAACGCATCTTAGTGGGATTCGAACTTAGGATCTCTGGATTATGAATCTTTTACGTTATCCGCTACACCACTTCTTCAATTGGTAAGTGTGTTATTCATTAAATTGTAATACTTTAATAAATTGTTTATACTTTATTATATCTGTTAAATGATGATATTTTTATTATATCTATATAATTTCGTTACTAGTTTAGCTGGTTGTAATTGAAGTATGAGATAACATTGAGTAAGTGTCGGATAATCTAATCTCGATATCGCGCGACATGATTAGCCTAATATTCGGACTGTGTTCGATTTGGTTTGCGAATGTTCACATCGATCCACTTTACTTCTAATCAAAAAGAAACAAAAGAACATAGTCCAATTATTTTTACGTTACAACTTTTTTGAACTTAGTTGAATTAAAACGAAAAATTTCCTACTTATAATTTTGAATAATTTAAATAACATTTATAGTCTATTTTTAAATAAAATTTTTTTATTCAATTAAATTGAAAAACTGCATTTCATATTCAGAATATTGAATTGAGCAGTATTCACGTTGCACAGAAATTGCTGATATTGTTTTTGAATTTAACTGAATTAAATAAACTGTACTTTCTATTCACAATTCTGAATTGAGTAGTATTCAAAATGCACAGAAAATGCTAATATTATGTTTAGATTATAAGAATTGCATAGAGATATGCTCTATATAAATGAATAAAAATGCATTCAGGATTGAAAAGGATTTATTTTAACATTAATGAATCTGTATACACACACACACCCACCCACCCACACACACACACACACACACACACACACACACACACACACACACACACACATATTAGATTGTCAAGAAAAAAAAATTATTTTTTTTTAATCGGTCTCTTTTTTCTCAGCTCAAAAGTTTCCATTTTATGTTAAAAGAATACTCCTAAATTTTTATTAAAAGAGTTAAGATTTAGAGGTCGCTAATGAGCGATTTTTAAATCAAAGTTTTGATTTTCTTTAATACATGTTTGATTTGATGCAAAAATGGCTTAATCCAGATTTTAAACATAATAAATTTTCCACTAAATAGTTTTTAATTCAAGAGCAATAAATATGTCAAAAAAATTCGTTCCTATGCTATAATTAAGTGCTAATTTATTGTTTTAGTCCCGAATTTTGTGCTTTCCGTCACAGGAAATTAATTTCAAAAATGAAGGTTCACGTTACGTTAGCACCTTCACTTCCGTAAAACATATACAGAGTACTATAAACAAAGAAATATACAATATAAGAGATATAGAATATATAATATAAGAAATATATAATAAAAGTACCAAAATTTTTTACTACTTTTTTGCTTTAAAATACTGCAAAGAAACTTCAAGAACTTTGAATAATTATACTTATACTAATATCGGTTATTATATGTGCGTTTGTATCGCGACATTTCTCTGGTGAAATTATTTAAGGGCTAGACAGAGTGAAGGCCTGAAAAACCGGGGGTTCTTTGGGATTTTTTTTTAAATATATAATAAAGTCAGGTAATTTTGTTTTATGGTGTCTTTATTCCATTAGTACTGAAATATGTAAACAATTTTTTTATCTTGGTTACTAAAATTAAGGCTGCTGTACAAAGGATAACCCTGAACAATTACTTTTGCCTCCTTGACAATGAATCGATTATGCGCTGTTTGAAACAAAAACCTAAAAAATTATGATAGAAAAAATGAATATAACTATAGCCGGACGAAAATAGGCAAATTACAAAATTGCAAAAAATTATAAAAGGTCATGTGAATTTTTCTTTTTTTTTTAATTTGACCTTTTTTGTTACAAAAAAGTTGAATAAAATTGTGAATTTTTATTCATTATAAAACGATTACGTCCGGTGATAGAGATAAGTTTTCTGAATAAAATGCAATTTACACCAAGTCAATAGGGCGAGTACATTTTTTGATTTGCTATCAATCAGGTTGAAAAAAATGATTTTGAGAAAAATACGTTTGAAGTTTTACTTTTAGATTACTATATTGCACAAATTTAAATTAAAAAATTTAAGTTACTTTTATTCGGTAATCCCTGAATAATATAATAGCTCTTCCGTATCTAAAAAACGCTTTTTTGAAAGACGCCAGAGGCAGTTCTAGTGCTTAAACGACTTTCGTGCGTACAAAAACTGCTACGCATTGTCGTACAAAAACTGCTTGTATCTCCATTAATTTTTCGAAAATATCTCTTTAAAACTTGGCATACGTATTTTCGATACATATATCTTTCAAAATATTACAAAAATATTACAAAATTAAAAAATCGATTTTTTTTTTAATTTTACTCTGTCTATACTTAACTTAAGTCCTTAACTTAAACAATGAGCAATAAATTCAGAATCGGGAAATTCTTAGAGCAAATAATTCTAGAAACATTTTAAGACCAAAATTGGCCCAGCTATTAATTGCTTTGATGTACTTACTCTTATACGCGAACTATCACCGCCACACTATAAATTGATTTTTTTATCTTAAAGAATGAGCAATAAATTCAGATTCTAAGAATATCTCGATTCTGAATTTATTGCTCATTGTTTAAGATAAAAAAAGTCAACTTATAGTGTAGCGGTGCTAACTCGCGTACAACAGTAAAGTACATCAAAGCAATTAATTGCTGGGCCTATTTTGATCTTAAAATCTTTCTCGAATTATTTGCTTTAACAATAAGAATATCTCGTCGAATTTATTGCTCATTATTTAAGTTAAAAAAATCTTATCAGAAATGTCTAACGCACATATAGTGACCGATATTGGTATAATTCAAAATTCTCGAGGTTTTTTTGTAGTATCTTAGAGTGAAAAAGTAGAAAAAAATTTTAATATTTGTATTTTTTTGTTTACAGTACTCTGTATGTGTTTTAGTGTGAGGAGTTTTACTGTGTTTTAGGAAATAGGAATGCTAGCGTAAACGTGAAGTCATTCCCACATTTGAAATTAATTTCCTGCAAATGGAAAGAAGCACAAAATTCGGGACTAAAGCAATAAATTAGCACTAATTTAACACTTAATTATGACGTACGAGTGAATTTTTTTTGTAGTGGGATTGCCAGCTTTACAGACCTGCGATAAATTTATGATGGAACTAAAAGATAACGTTTATTAGATTAGCAGAAAAAAAAAAAATATATATATATTGTATGCGTATGTGAGGACGCGCGTGCGCGTGCGTGTGCGTGTATATTAGATTGCAAGAAAAAAGAAAAAAATTTCTTCTTAATTGTTTTCTCAGTTCCAAAAAGCTTCCATTTTATGCTAAAAGAAAGAACATCCCTAAATTTTTATCGAAAAGTATTAAGATTTAGAGGTCGCTAGTGAATGATTTTTAGATCAAAGTTCGATTTTCCCTTTAACCCTTTGCCTTACTTTTCTCTTAAAAAAAGTATTAAACTTTGTACGAACTACGTACCACAACTCTCACCCGTAATACTTATGTTTGGTCTGATTTCCTTACGAGTCTCACACGATGTTGTAGGCGAAAGGATTAATACATGTTTGATTTAATGCAAAAATAGCTTAATCCGGATTTTAAATGTGGTTTTCTATGTTTTTTTTATCGCTGAACACGATATAATAATTCATTTAGCTCTATGATATACGCTTTAAAAGCCCAATTAATGTGAAAAAAATGATCAAATTTCGAGTTCAAGATCGATTTTAGCAAAGTTTCAAAGATTTTTCAAATGGGTTTCCTCAAATTATATGTCTGTTCACTCAGAATAAGATCCAGTTGGAATTTTTCAGGACCTCCTACAGTGCCTTTAAAAGTTGCATTTAATTGAATTATAAAATGTTTTTAAGGATAGAAAAAATTTATTTACATGTTCTAAAGTATATCGCTTTGTGATTTTGATCCTCAATTCAAATTCAGCTTCAATTTGATAAAAAACCTATTAGAAAATGAAATGATATTAGGTGTTGGAATTAATTCGTAGCGTTTTTTAATGAAAGAATGTTATTTATTTCACATGAGCATTAAAAAATACATTAATGAAAGTACTTCCCATCACTTGTAAAACGCTACGAATTAATTCCAACACCTAATACATAATACAGTCTGTTCAATAAGAAAGTGTCTGCCATAATCAAAAAACTATAAACATTTAGACAGTTTTTTATTTTTTTTTTGAAGTACACATTATTAGCTATTGCGCAATTACCTAGTATTTTGTCCAATCACCTCTATTACTGATTATTGCATGACACCTTTTTTCCATACTTTCGACGAGGTTTTCTGCATATTTCTTTGGCAAAGATCGCCATATCTTCTTAATTTGAAATGACAGCTGCTCCACCGTGTACACTGGCTTTCCTTTGAGTTTCATCTTCATGTACGACCACACATTTTCAATGGGATTAGCATCTGGGGACATTGCCGGCCATTCCATCGTCGTGACTTATTTTCATCTTTCCACGCTCTGCACAGTTTGCTGCGATGTTTAGGATCATTGTCTTCTTGCAACACCCAATTTCTTCTATCAGAACCATACAACTTTTCAGCAGATTTTAGCAAATATTTCTGATAGATGGTGTACATTTTTTCGGCATTTAAATTGCTTGTAAACAAAAAGAGGCAACCAAAACCGTGTTTACAGAAGCATCCCCAAACATGCACTTTTACAGGGTGTTTTACTGTCCGCTGAAGAATCCTATTACTCTTCGTTGATCACGCTTTCGACAAGGAAGACCATGCCCAGAAAGAAGACTCGTTCGTGAAGATAACATTATCCCAATCTCGATCCAAATTTTCCTTTGCCCACGCCAATCATCTTTCCACGTGCTTTTCCGATAATAAAGGCTTCTTCAAAGTTGATCGAAAATACACATTTTTTTCACGCAGGCGTTTTCGAATCGTATTTAGAGAGATGGCAATTCCTTTCTTACGAAGTTTTATTTGAGCACAGCGCAGCGAAATGCCTGGTTTATCTTGAAAGAGACGCAGGATTGCTTTATTCTCTTTCGTTGTTGTTGCGCGGGATAATCCCCTCTCCGGCAGATCGTCTACATTCCCAACCTCCAAATATCGCTGCATCCACTTCTTGACGAATGCCTCCGATTTTCGTATATATTTTGCAGCCGCTTTATACGTCAGTCCCGGTCCTTTCGCATGGTTCACTAAAAACACTACCTCGTACCGCTTCAAGAATTTGGCACTCATTGTAAAAATAATAAATTCGCTGACGTAAACTACACAATGTGCTGGTAGGGTATATATTGCGCAAAAGAGCACGAAATAAAGGTTCAAACGAGTTCAGATATCGCTACGATCGCTCTTTGTAGAATAATGAGCATCATGTTCTTATTGAACAGACTGTACAAAAAAATATGATTTAATTAATTGAAATAAACTACATATTATGTAGTAGTACATATTATGTATTTTTTTTCTATGTACTCATTTCATTTTCTATAATGAATTTTTTATTGTCAAATTGAGGCATTTGATTTAAGGATGTCAAAATTACAAAGCGATATACTTTAGAACTTGTAAAAAAATGTTTTCTATCCCTAAAAACGTTTTGTAATCCAGTTAAATATAACTTTAAAAATTCTGTAGGAGGTCCCAGAAAATTCCAACAGGATTATTCTGGATGAACAGATCTACAATTGAGGGGATTTATTTGAACGCTTGGAATCTTGCTAAAATCGATCTTGAATTTGAAATTTAGTCATTTTTCACATTAATCTGGCTGTATTTTTTAAGACGTATATCGTAGAGCTAAAATAAATTATTCATCGTGTTCATCGACCAAAAAAACATACAGTATTACATTTAATATCCGAATTAAGCTATTTTTGCACCTTCATATGCATCCAATGCTTCCAAACGAGTCATTAAACTTAAACGAAATTTGCAGTGAATGATATTCTGTTAAAAATAGTATTATAATTTATTAACAATTAAATTCACGTGTAAATATGAATAAGATTCGCAAATTGTATTATGTTAAAACTTAAAAAATTAATCAATGGTATTGTTCGAGAGCGAGTCAGAGCGAGAGCGCTGGCGTGAAATTTAAGTGATACGACGTTTAGTTGTATTTCGCTTCAATCCAATAATATTCTTTGCGAAACGCAGCGGTTTTCTTTGCAAATCAAACGCGGCGGTTTTCTGGCGGCGGAGCGTCTCCTTGGCGGTGCACTGATAGCGATGCGTTGACTCAGAACGGCGGAAAACTAAGAGAGCTATTGTTTCTCGGTTTTGCCTTTTATGCTCTTTTGAGAACAAAGGCTTCCCTTTGCATTCGCCTATGAGATTTTTACAAATTGAAAAATTGGAGGTGATCCTCTGTTTCGGGTGGCGATTGGCGATTTCGAGCTTGGTAACGACCAAGCGGCACGCTATTGCCATGCGCGCCCGTTAAATCTGGATTCTTGATTGGGATGAACGCATATTACGCGTTTTGCGTCACGCGATCGCGCGTGCGCTGCGACCGATCCGAGTTGGTTCACCGTTATAGCGGTTGAGATCTGCGTACGTGCGACGTGCGGCTTAGCTTATTGTTTTTCGACTTTGTCGACGAGGTGATAGCCGAGTTTATGTTTTGGAAACTTCTAAGGACGCTTGGGATCCTTCTAGAAGCTTTCGATCCGAATGTCGCACGAACGCCAAATATGGAAAATATGTATATGTTGGCCGTATCTCGAACATTCCGCCCGCCTTGTCACGCAGACGAAATTGATGATCACGCTTGGCAAGTATGCAGATGTCGCGAATTCTGTGGTTGCTTGGGAGATCGCGGCGTTTCAGGTGGCGCAGGCTGATGATGTGTGCGCGTTCCGTGCACGGTGTCGGCAGCCTATGCGTACACATGATCGGATGCGCTCTGAGTTTAAATTAAGAAAAAAGTATTCAGGAGATGCAATGACGCAGACGCGGTCATGTAATTTGGCTATGACATCGATCAAAATGAATTAGCCGTCAATCGCGATTGCAAGGCGTAGGTTGCGCAATGGTTGCGAAAATAGAACGTAGTCAGAATAATTTCGAAACGAAACGGCGAAAATGTAACAGGATAGTACATTGGATAGTACATTGCATCGGACGGTAAACATGCTATTTTCAAAAAAAGAGAATAGGAAGATTTGCATCCTCGAAGGGTGCGAGAGGTCAATAAAGTAAACGCGAACGTTACTGCAATTGCAGGCGACTTTAACCGATGCGAGTACATTGACGAAGATCGCGCGGTTCATCACAATGTGCGGTTTACTGCTCTTGCGAGTCCGCGTGTAGAGTTGGCGAGGCAGCAGGTCCAGGCAGCATCACTAATTTGACTATAGGTCGGATGAGCTCGGAAGACGCTGTGCGGACTGTTGCCACTCGGGTCACCCCGTCCTGTCCTGGGTGCAGCTTGGTGATACGAGCTAGAGGCCATTTACTCGGCGATGATGTCTCTGAAGCAATAAGGCATAATGAGCCAATCTGAGGCGCGGCGCTTGCCTTGCACCACTTCTGGCGTGAGGTCAAGGAATGCAAGTACTCTCGCGATCATCTTTCCCAAAAGTGATCACGCATTGCCTGAAGGTGCTGCCGAGAGAGAGAGCTCGTTGCCTTCTCTGCGAGCGACCGCTCTGGAATGGCTAGCAGCGGAGCTCCGATGAGCAGGTGTCCTGGCGTGAGCGCTGAGAGGTCGTCGGGATCGTCGGAACGCCAGCAATGGCCGAGAGTTCAGACAAGCTTCAACTTGAGCCAGAAGAGTACTCATCTCCTCAAAGGTGAGCGTGGTGTCGCCGATCACTCTTCGAAGATGATACTTCGTTGATTTCACCGCTGCTTCCCAGAGGCCCCCGAAGTGAGATGCGGAAGGTGGGATAAAATGCCACCGGATTCCCTCTGTGGCCGCAGCATCCGCGATGTGGCTGCCGTTGGTGGAAGATTTGCGAACAAGGTCCCGTATCTGTCGGTCGGCGCCCACGAAGTGGCACAGTCGGAGTAGCTGTCCGAGCAGATTCCTCTCCTTGATGTGAACCGACGAAGCGCGGCCAGGAATGCGTCCGTCGTGTAGTCGGACACGACCTCAATGTGCGTTGCCTTGGAACAGAGACACACGAAGATCGCGATGAAGGCCTTGTGGAATCGGTGCCCGCGCCCTCGGCTCGTGCGGATGAATATTGGCCCGGCATAGTCGATACCGGTTCTGAGAAATGGACGTGCAGGAGTTACGCGTCCTTGAGGGAGGTTGCCCATCGGCGGCTGTGGCGTGACTCCTCTCCATCTAGTGACGCACCGATGCAACCAGTGTTTCGTTGTGGCTCGTCCTCGAGGGATCCAGTACCGCAGTCGCAACAGTCCCATAGTCAACTCCTCCATGGAGTGTTCGGCAGTGACATGAAATTATTAAGAGGCGTGCGAGGTGTGAGTGCGGCGGAATGATTGTTGGATGCCGCTCGTCCGGAGAGAGAATCGCGTGCTTTAGGCGACCTCCGACTCTCAGCACTCCTTGCTTGTCGATGAACGGACTCAAGGTCCGCAACTGGCTGCGAGGTGGCATCGGGCGTTGATCCTCTGCGGCAGTGACCTCGCGTGGATAATGCAGTGCCTGAACTGCTCGGATCCATCGTCCGAGTGCCGCGTCGATTTCGTCGGGTGCCAAGGTCGACCTCAGACTTTCTTTTGTTGCTGGCGGTCTCCTTTGGTGCCGCCAACGCAAGCACCACACTGTGACCCTCAGGAGCCGGTGAAGTGAGGAGAATCGGAGAAGGAGCTCCGGCTCCGTGACTACCCTTGACGTGATGGTGTGAGCGTGGGTGCGTTGCTCGAGCACTTCCTCCGATGGAGTTTCAGGCTGAGCGCCGTTTCAGGCCAAGTCGAGTCGTCCTTGAGCAGCCAAGGGGGGCCTGACCACCAGAGCGGGTGATCTATGAGCTCTCCTGGTGTTATTCCCCGAGAAGCGCAGTCGGCAGGGTTGTCCTTCCCAGGAACATGACGCCATCGTCCTTCTGGAAGCGCTTCTTGGATTATGAACACGCGATTGGCCACGTACGTCTTCCATCGAAAGGCGTGACCCTGGATCCAGTAAAGTGTGACCTTCGAATCGGACCAAAGAGTGACTGGAGCTGTGGACAGGCTTAAAACGATACGTGTGTGCGCGACCAATTTTGTGAGCAAGGCGGCGCACAGCTCCAATCGTGGCAAGGACACCGGCTTGATCGGAGCGACCTTATTCTTTGCTGCCAGCAGGAGAACTTTGACATCGTCAGTGCCGATGACACGAAGGTACACCACGGCTGCGTACCCTCGTTCGGACGCGTCGGCGAATCCGTGCAGTTCGATCTTAGCGTCCTTGGCGCCTCTGTTCAACCAGCGGTTGATTCTGAGCTGTTCAAGCCTTGGGAGTTCCTTCAGGAAACGGCTCCAGTGGTAGGCGTCTGCTTGCGGGAGCGGGGCGTCCCAGTCCAACTTTTGCAACCATGCTGATTGCAGCAAGATTTTTGCGCGAATCACTACTGGTGTCAACCATCCGAGCGGGTCAAACAAGCGCGCGGTCTCCGAGAGAACTTTCCTCTTGGTGAAACTCTCAATGGTGCAGTCTTGAATTGAAAATGCAAAGGTGTCGTCCACCGGGTGCCACTGTAAGCCCAGCGTTGCATGACCCTCGTGTTCCCACGACCGCGAATCCGCGAGACAATGATCCGCAGGAATGCCGACGAGAATATCAGGATGATTGGCGGCCATTTTCTCAGCGAGAACCCGCCCGTCATGCACAGCTGACGGAGCTAGGATTGCTTCGCGATCGCCTCTTTTCTCGTGTGTGCTCCGGTCACAATGTCGTCGACGTAGCAGTCGTGTCTCAATACGGCGGAACCTCGCGGAAATCTCGCGTTTTCGTCATCGGCGAGCTGACGAAGAGTACGGATAGCAAGAAACGGCGCGCACGATAGACCATATGTCACCGTGTTCAATCGGTACTCGCGAACCGGATCGTTGAGTGAGTGACGCCAGAGAATACGTTGATAATCTCTGTCTTCAGGTGCTACGAGGATTTGGCGGTACATTTTCTCGATGTCCGTCACGATCGCGTATCGGTGCCATCGCCATCGGGTTAGCACATCGGCGAGCGATGACAACAAGTTAGCGCCGATCAATAGCTGAGAGTTCAGTGACTTACCGGACCTTATACTCTGAGATCCGTTGAACACCACTCTGAGTTTGGTCGACGAGCTCGATTCTCGGAGCACTTCATGAGGCAGGTAGCATCTTGCTTGAGATGACCTTGGCACTGCCTCCATGTGATGCAACTCTTCGTATTCCTTCAGAAAGGCGCGGTACAGACGTCCGAATCGAGCATTGCGGTCGCATCGTCGCTCCATGGCGGTGAGCAGTCGCTCGGCTGATTGGCGGGTGTCGTCGAGTGCTGCCGGCGGCGCGGCAAATGGCAGTCGCACAATGTACCTCCCTGCAGCGGTGCGGTTGTGAGTCCGAGCAAAGAATTCCTCGCATCGTTGCTCATCTGGCGTGATGGACACTGAGACGGAATGTTCCTTCTCTTGCTCCCAAAAACGTTGCACGAGCGCGATCAGCTCGTGGTCGGCGGTGCACTGGAAGGAGCGGTGTGGAGTCGCTGGGAGATTCTCGCCGCAGCCTCTCGAGAGAATCCATCCGAGCAGAGTATGCTGAGCGATGGGAGTGTGCGGATCGCCTTTTCGCAGGCCCTCTTGCAGAATGATAGAGCACACTTCCGCGCCGAGCAGCATCTCGATGGGATCGGCGGCCGAGAATTGCGGATCGGGCAGCTGAAGACCTTCGATGTGAGGCCATGTAGTCTTATATGTCGTGGCCACTCCTTAATATAACGAGAGACGTGGCAGGAAAGCAACAGCGGTGACTCGAGCTCCATTGATCCTGGAGGTGAGATTGAGAGACACCTTCCCGCGACAGGAACCCGAGGATGAGCCGCCGATGCCAAAGATTGAGATTGCCGCGCGAGATCGCGGCAGGCGCAAGCGCTGGACTAGCGCCTCGGAGATCAAGGACACTTCCGATCCTTGATCGATCAGGACTCTAACCGGGTGTGGATCCTCGTGACGATTGTCGACGGTGATTCTCGCGGTAGCAAGCAGGATGGCCTTGCACTCGTTGTCTTGGCGCACAGCGGTCAACACACTGGCGTCGGCGGGTTTCGCAGCGACGTACGCTTCGTGCAAGAGTGTGTGATGTCTCGCCTTGCACGAGAAGCACGTCTTCGTTGACTGGCATTTCGCGACAGGGTGCGAACCGAGGCAATTGTAGTCGATGTGTTTTGGCGACGGACTTTCGCTCGAGCGCGGATTTCGACTTAAATTGTTCGCACACCATTACGTTATGCCGACCTTTGCACAGGACGCAACCGGAAGTGTCGGCCACTCGTTTGACGACGTGCGACTTCGCGATTCGCAGTGGATCTCCAAGGACCTTAGTAGCCCTTGGTTTGACGGCCTTGAGAGTCAGCGTTCTCCTTGTGATGAAGTCCAATAACGTGTTGTGGTTTGGCAAGTCCGTGGAATCGCTCGTGTGCGATTCCCATTCGAGACGCGTTTTCGGGTCGAAAAGCTCGATGACTAGGTGATTCAAAAGGTCGAAGCCATGTGAATCAATTGGTCTCCCTATACTTTCTTGGCCGTTCACGACACTGATCGCGGCGTTGTAGATGCGACTAAGTTCCTCGGCGGTATCGCTTTTCATTTTTTGTACTGAGGTGAACGTGCAAAAATTGGAGTGCGACAACTCTCTTTTATTCTCGTAATGCTTGCAGAGCAGCGCCCACGCGCGCGAATAGTTGTCTCCGGTTACGGCCAGCGGGCGTATCAATGCCTCCGCGGATCCTTCCAAGCAATGCTTTAAGTGGTGAAATCTCTCTACGTTTGAGATAGACGGATTGTTGCCAACGATGGACAAGAATATATCCCGAAACGATGGCCAGTCTTCAAACGCGCCCGAAAACGATCGGATTTTTAAACGCGGCAGCGCTGACTTGGTAGAACAATCGGTTCCCGATTCACTCGGAGGAGCTGTACTTGATTTCTCAGCCTTGAGCTTTGTCCGGTAATCGTTCAACAGGCTGCGCTGCTGCACGTACGTGATTTCGGCGGAATCGGCAAATTGAGACGTGTTGTACTCACTCTGATCGAAGGCTTCCTTGTAATATGCTCGAATGAACTCGTGTTGTTTTCCAAATTTCGTCCACAGCTGGTCGAGAAGCGCTGAGCGGGTTTCGAGCGTGGAGAGTGATGTTGGCCATCCCCATTTTCTTCAAATTGGTCAGTGACCTGGCCATGCGACCGTGGATGTTACTCTGGGCGGTCAGCAAGGCGGTTATTTCGTCACTCATGATTTCACTTGCGAATTCTTCTCTCTCTGATTCTCTGGATAATACGCGCACTGAACGCGATAATATTCCCGAACGAACGATAAATTCGGCGAAGGCGAATCCGGCTCGAAGGACCAACAATGTTCGAGAGCGAGTCAGAGCGAGAGCGCTGGCGTGAAAATTTAAATGATACGGCGTTTAGTTGTATTTCGCTTCAATCCAATAATATTCTTTGCGAATCAAACGCGGCGGTTTTCTGGCGGCGGAGCGTCTCCTTGGCGGTGCACTGATAGCGATGACTCGGAACAGCGGAAAACTAAGAGAGCTATTGTTTCTCGGTTTTGTCTTTTATGCTCTTTTGAGAACAAAGGCTTCCCTTTGCATTCGCCTATGAGATTTTTACAAATTGAAAAATTGGAAGTGATCCTCTGTTTCGGGTGGCGATTGGCGATTTCGAGCGCAACAGCCAAGCGGCACTCTATTGCCATGCGCGCCTGTTAAATCTGGATTCTTGATTGGGATGAACGCATATTACGCGTTTTGCGTCACGCGATTGCGCGTGCGCTGCGACTGATCCGAGTTGGTTCGCCGTTATAGCGGTTGAGATCTGCGTACGTGCGACGTGCGGCTTAGCTTATTGTTTTTCGACTTTGTCGACGAGGTGATAGCCGAGTTTATGTTTTGGAAACTTCTAAGGACGCTTGGGATCCTTCTAGAAGCTTTCGATCCGAATGTCGCACGAACGCCAAATATGGAAAATATGTACATGTTGGCCGTATCTCGAACAGGTATTATAACTTATTAGCAAATAAATTAACGTGTAAATGCTAATAATATAATATCTTGATTAACAAAACAGCAGAAAAAGTAATCATTTTAATAAAAATATATATTGGAGCAAAAACTTGCAATAAAAAATGAAAGTATGTGTTTATATTATTGGGTATTGGAATAAGTTTCCGCCCTTTTTAAATGAAAAAGATGTGTTTATTTAAATAAATGTATATAAATGAGTTTATTCAAAGTATGCTCCTTCGGAAACGACAACTTTCTCCCACCTTTCCGGTAATAAACGGATTCCTCGAATGAAAAAATCTGGTTCTTTTGAAGCGATCCATTCATCAAGCCATTTTTTGATATCTTCATAAGAATTGAATCATTCTCCAGAAAGGGCCGACTGCATGGGGAACAAATGGAAATCTGAAGGGGCAATGTCCGGTGAATACGGCGAGTGGGGCAGAATTTCCCACTTTACTCCTTCCAAATATTTCTTGATCGGTTTTGCAACGTGTGATCTAGCGTTGTCATGTAACAGAATCAGCTTGTTGTGCCTATTGTCCCATTCCGGTCGTTTTTCTTTCAAAGCTTGGTTTAAACGTATCAGTTGTAGCCGATAACGATCGCCAGTGATGGTTTTGAACGGTTTGAGCAGCTCATAATATATAATACCTCTTTGATCCCACCAGATGCACAATCTTCGCATGGATATTTCGTTTTGGCGTTGATAGACCTGGTTCACCTGGCATCACCCTTCAAGCGTTTAGGGTTATCGTAGTAGATCCATTTTTCATCGCCAGTTACGATACGATGTAGAAAACCCTTCCTTTGTTGTCATTGACGAAGCATCTCGCAGATGACCAAACGTCTTTCCATGTCTCTCTCTTTCAATTTGTATGGCACCCAATTTCCTTCTTTTTGCACCATTCCCATTGCGTGTAGACGTTTTCCAACAGTGGCTTTATCAACATTTAATTCTTTTGCCAACCTATCGAGCGATAAACACGAATCTTCTTCGAGTAATGCTTGCAATTCTGCATCTTCAAATTTTTTCGGTGCACCTTCGCGTTCTTTGTCACGCACGTCAAAATCATCACTGTTGAATCGCCGAAACCATTCTTTACAACTAGTTTTCGATGGAGCATGCTCACCGTAAATATCTACGAGCAAACGATGCGTTTCTGCAGTATTTTTCTTTAAAATAAAATAATGGAGTAAAACTTCCCGCAAATGTTATTGCTTTTATAAATGCTATTGCTATAAATGTTAATTGCTTTTTTGGAATAAATTCCGACATCTTCAACGCAAAAAAAGTTATTCTTTGTTACGCTTCGAACGAATGCCATCTATTGGGCTCAAAAGTTTGGACACACACCTTTCAAAAACATGTCTTGCCGTTCTATCAAACACACGAGCAATGCTATTAACGACATCTTTCTGCAATGGGCGGAAACTTATTCCCATATCCAATATATTGTTGACATTTACACGTGAATTTAATTGTTAATAAGTTATAATACTATTTTTAACAGAATATCGTTCACTGCAAATTTCGTTTAATGACTCATTTGGAAGTATTGGATGCGTATGAAGATTGTATATTATTATTTACCAAATACTGGAAGGACTAACACAGCGTTTATATATTGCGATAACCTAGGTTTTAGAAACATTATTAATTTTTTAAAAATATTACAGACCTTTTAATTTATATGTCTTTTTATTTATATATATTTTATATTTTATGTTATAAGTAAGTTCATAACTGAATTTGTTAACATTGAAAATGACCAATCGGGTACGAAACGTTTTGTTATAGAGTGTTTTTCTTTATGATTTAATTATTTATATTAAAAATTTTTATTAGGCTTGTAGTCCTCTTTTATATTATTATTTAAAAAATATATATTTTATATAAACACAGTTGCCAGTTCTCCGGTTTTCTACTGGAGACTCCGGCTTTTTTGGACTTAGTTATAATGGATTAAGTTTAATTTAACTGTGAATTCTTTTCGTAATTGTTTCAGCAGAAATGGCACCTTATAAACATTTCAATGTTTGCTTATTAGTTTCTTTTCTAATAATTAAATTTAATAAATTTAATTATTTTGTATATGCTTTTATTGTGTATGTAATCACTGTGCGCGCGCGCGCGTGTATGTGTGTGTGTGTGTTGTTATTTACTTAATTTTTATTACAATTCTTTTTACCAATATCATTAATAGCATTATAAGTATCTACGATATTTTCAAGTTCTAACAAATCTACAAGAGTTTCTTGCGAAAAAAATAATTTTTCTTATTTATGATTTGATAATTTTTCTTTGAAAATATATAATGTATCCGTAAAACTACTAGTGATATAAACTGTAACCATAAATTATTTACTTTTACATGTCTATTAAGCTAGAATGCCATAATCATATGAGATATATGGAGGACTTAGTGCTTTTTTTGTTGCTCTAATCCCGATTTGATTGCTTTAATCGTTTAGCAAGAGACTTTTTTTCCTGACTTTTAATAAAGTTAGAGAATGCACATTAAAAAAAAATAATAAAAACAAAAATATTAACACTATAATTTATTACTATTATAATTATATGCTCGTAATATGAACTACTTTAAATTTCGGAGTGCTATCCTTTACGCAAAAAAAAAAAAAATTATTTGTGGATAACAAGTCCCTGTTGCTGTAAAACCAATCAGCAGAATTTCATGAAACCTTCTGTGAATCGTGCACTACTCTACAAAATGTATTGTATACGGACGATTTTTGTGTTCCATCCTAAAGCATGCGTTATATAAGAGAGAAGTACCAAAAATAACGGTTTCGAAATTTTTTCCATTGTAATTCTTTTACTGATTTGATTGTTCGCGAAATACATGTTAACCAATTTTATTATATTGTTCTGATTTTATTGCTCCACTATTAAATCTATTAATAAAATTAAAAATTTATTAATAAAAATGGAATTGATTTTACTTCTAAGATGCTTATATAATCATGTTCCATAAAACTTTCAATTGAGTTAAATAACGAGAGATAACAAGATTATAAAATTAAAATTAAAATTGTAAGTAAAGATGATGTAACAAAGCAAAGAAATCAGAATATTTATTTGCTGTTATATAAGGCAATCTATTTGTTCGCTATTATACAAGGTACTCGAAAACAGGTGTTAAGTGGGATCAGCTGTTGTTAAGGAAATTATCGAAGAGGCATTTAGATTCCGTGTCACGTGAAATTTTAGAGACAGAACATAAATTGAAGAATACATAAAATATGATTATTTGCGAGTTGAAAACATTTATGAAACGTCGACATTATTTTTAGATATTTTTTTATAGCTTCTCTGTTATAGGCGATGAAATGAACAAAAAATATACTCTGTTCGTATACTTTTTAGTTTTTTATATGTACATATAGCTGACAATTTTACTGACAATTTTACTTAGAATTTAAATACAAAGCAGTTTTTTTCTATGAAAATGTTGAGATTTTTATAATTTTTAAGCGTTCAATTTTATTAAAATTAAATATTTTTTGTAAACATTAAAGTTGTCATTAAATAATAAAAATTTCATTTAATGAATTCTAAATAAACTTTAATTTAATGGAATTTGAATTTGAATTGTGTTCATGTGAAATATTTAGTAATTATTATTGATTTCTAAAATTTTGATTAAAAAATTTTTATGTGTGGAATGATAGAGAATAATAAAATTATGTAAAAGAAACTATACATTTTTATTTTATAAAGACATTAATAATGTTGATATTATAAACAATGTATAATAAATTGTACAAAATTTGTTGCATATATTATATTTGTCGTTTAAACTGTGAAACTTTTATTTAGCACACATTTTCTAAAATAAGAAATAATGAATCTTAACCTTCTGAGGATCGCCATGTTTTTGATCGACTTGTTTATTTTAAGAACTAAAACTTTTTTGTCAATGTCATGGAGTTGAGTGATAAAAAAGGTGGTGCCACTATCGAGTCCCTAAAGGGATCTCCGGTCAGAAAAAAATGACATTCCTTATTTTTGGTTTTTTAAATTAAATATTTAAATTAGATATTGTTAGAATTAATTGTCTAACATCATTGTAGAGTAAAAATTTCACAAAAAACGTATGTGAAAATATTTTTATAGGGCAAAATCGATAAAAATGCATTATATGTCTTCAGTTTTGCAAAAAATGTATATAGTGTATACAAAATATAAAAGGAATATAGAAAATATAACGAAAATATATATGTTTTACTTAATACACGCTTCAGAACATACCATACCATGCACGGTACATTGGTGTGATATGTCCAATACATGTGCGGACATCAATTACAACATATTTGAGCTAATTAAGAGTTGCAAACACTACAAATTCTAAAAAAATAATTAACATTCAAAGTCTCCAAAGGGGTCTCTGATCCTCCAAAAGTTAATATCTGTATTTTAAATAAATGGTAAATCTTGTATATTATAATAGAAGTAATGGCCATAACGGTTAAAGCTAGATCTTTAATGCTTAAATAATTCAATCTGAATTACTATATATATTATATATACAGGGTTGGCCATATTCGACGGAAAGATCTGGCAACACTGTAACTTTTGACAGAGATGTTAGATCGAGTAACGACGTTTCCCATGATTGAAAAAAAAAACATCTTTCCGTCGAATATGACCAACCCTGTACATGTACATATATATATATAGTAATTCAGATTGAATTACTTAACACTAGAACTACCAGAATTTTTTACCTCTTATGATTACTACTAGAGCGGTCATTTTGACCGCTGATATAAAGAATATATTCGTGCGCTATAAAAATTATTTAATTAGAAAAAATCGATTTTAATGTACAGTGGCAATTATAAAAATAGCCACTTTCATTAAAATAAATAAACTGCTTATTTTACCAATTTATTTTCACTTACCAGTAGCCTTATTTATTGTACAGTAACAACAGCTCATATCATTCTAAAAATTGTAACAAACTGTTGCTGAAATAAAGTGTATATCGTATTGGAAAATTTTAAAGTACTTTACACTATCAATAGTTTGATCAAAATAATAAAGCCAAAATAAATTAATTAATATACAATAAAATTATCTATTACGTATTAATTATTATAATTTTATAGATTATGTCTAGTGAAAATATAACAAAATTTAATCAATTATCTAAAATTACAACTAAATGGGGCGAAATACTCATTGTAAAGCTAATAAAAGAAAAATTTTAATTTTACATAACGAAAGAAAATTGTAAAGAGAAATTATTAAAATTATTTGTCGTTCCAGGAAACTGGTAGAAATGCATTAAAACTTAAAAATGATAAAGAAACTAGAGATTCCAAGCGAAAAACTATATGTCGAATTGATCGTAAAATTGTACATTTCTAAGATTGATCCATTCAAGTCACCAAATGAAATTGAAAATGACTTAATCTTTCCATAACGTACAGTTTGATGAAGGCTTCAAGAATGCAATCTAAATGGTATATAAAACTGCCAGAAAAGTTCTATTTTTAAATTTGATGAATATAAGATGCAGATTACAATTTGCACAAGATCAGTAAAATGGAATGGTCTAGGAATTAAAAAAATGGAGAAATATTTTATGGTTTTTCTAGTATATTTATAGTAGCAAATCTTGATTTGGTGGTATTTTCGCATAAAGCCTTCCATCAAATTTATTTTGGTTTCGTTTAATCATAAATATTTCTTTATTTTTTAACTTCTTATGGACCACTCTATTTTACATGGTCTTTCAAAGTTTTAATTTTTTAGTCGTCCACAAAGGAAGAAGAAAATTTATTTTTTATATATACGCACATTTATATTATCATATAGTATGTTTTTAAATTTAAAAAATTAAATTAAACCATAAAAAATATCTTTTTTAAATATATATCATGAATGTGAAACTTATATATTGATTATTATATTATTGATTTAACGCATTCGGTCAAATTGATCGCTGTGATAGTTCTACATAGAATATGAAATTCTCGATCATACGTTAATGATAGAGCTAACGGGTACGGCCTTCTTACAATACTATTACTATTTAAGAAAAGTCACGGAATGAAATTGAGTTAAACCACGAACCGCACAAATGACAAGCGAAAAACTTTGCGAATCAGTCAAAATGACTGCCTTGGTAGTTTTAGTGTTAAGCATTAAAGATCTAGCTTCGAGCGTTATGACTATTATTTCTATTTCTTATTGTTGAATTTACAAATGTATTAACAGAATATTATAAAAAACTTAATACAAGATATCTCACTAAAAATAATCGCATAAAAATGATCTCGTTAAAATAATCGCATTTGGTCAGTCGTAAAATAGATGAAATTCTCTTAAGAGGATGCTGGAATGCCCAATTGGACTTTGCAGATTGATATAAATCTCCGAATTTATTGAACGGAATTAAAAATTTTAATTCATGTGCTTTTTATCATTTTTTGCGATTATTTACTAACTGTCAAATAAGCATAATTTTCGTCCATTTTTACAAATGTTTTAAAGCAATCTCATCATTTTGTTTTATCCAAATTGTCTTTTTTTTAATAAATGGCATGTAATAAAAATTAACGTGTCATTTCTTGCTTTTGACGTCACGATTCAGTATAACTGTGATTTCAGTATAACTGATGATTACTTAAAAGCTTCAAAAGAAAGGTTTATATCGATGTGCAAACGACATGTGCGAACGCTGAACGAAGATTCGGAATGATAAACAAAGTAATAATTGTCGGGACTTGTAGATCAATATAAATCTTTGAATTTACTGAACAGAATTAAAAATCCTTTTACAGGATTAAAATAGACGCAAAAATTTTTGGTAGTGCTGCATATATAGACTTTATATTAAAATCGAAAAAAAAGTATCTAGCAATAGGTGTTTGATCTTTCATTAGATGGCATTGCAATATATTAGATAAGAACAGATGAATGCATTTGAGTTATAACGATATATAATAAATATAAGAAATGAAAGATGTCACTATTATCGAATTTGAAATTAAAAAAAGTACTATCGACCTCGATTAAGTTCGGTCGTCGCTTCAGCATCCCCTTAAGACAGGAATTACAATATCAGAAATTACAGTGCACTGAAAATCTTTAAACTGGCTTTACAGATTGCAAAATTTTATGTTTAATTTCTTCACTTCCAGATAAGTTGCGGATAACCTTATCCAGGAGATATCTCTATTATAATCTGGGAGATATTTCTTATATAAAGTTATTTAGAGGTGAAGATTGGCGTTATAGAATTAAAATTTCCATAAATAGAAAGTCCAAAACTATCCACTTCAAAAAAAAATCGAACAAAAATTATAAGATTCACTTTCGGCTTTTGTACCTTTTGGCTATCACTTGAGATTAATGTTTGTTTGATATAAATTTATAAACGTTTTAGGCTCGGCTTTTTATTTGGATAACTTGTAATTAGGTTTAAGCTGATGTTTTATCCAATGAGCTTCATTTATAATGATGTTATTGTGAAGCCCATTGATGAAACGTCACATTAAGCCTGACGAGGAAATCCTAAAGTCTGTATTACCAACTAAACTATATATTTTTCAGTTATAACAATTACTTTCTTGTTTTCTTACTGATTTGAAAATTCTTTTCCAGAATTCAATTACACGCATTAATACGTGTTTGTGAAGTTTAATTTATGCTAAGTACGACAAAAAATTTCGAAATGTAGATCTTCTTTACCATTTTTTAGTCTAATATGACGCTCCAGAGCTGTCACATCGTAACAATATTTGTTTTATATAAAAGCTGTGCAATCTGTACTTATGAAATGGTAGGCCCTTATACCATAGACTAATAATTTGCATGAAGAAAACGTGAAGTTCTTAAAAATGGACTTAGACATCTAATTAAAACATAGTTGTTATGTGAAAATTTATGTGTGACATGCGTGAGTGAGATATTGATGTAGTAATGTGTCAATGACACGTAAATCGTCTGTGTGTAAGTTTACAATATGACTAATCGTTTTTAGGATCCCCTTAACCACAAGTGGACCATATAACGAAAAGTTCATAGAATAAAATAAATCTGCAGCGGAGCTTGGATTACTTGAACGAATTTGTGGAACTAAGGCTTGTATTCATAGTTGATTCTTATATTTAAGATTGTCTTAAGTACAGTCTTAAGATGTCATGATCAATCAGAAAGCCGTATCTTAAGACACTATTTAAGCCGTATTCGTATCTTAAGACACTATTTAAGACGGTCTTAACATAAGAATCAACTATTTAATACTAAAAATCGCCCAATATTGGTTTTCAATAATTTTTTCACTCAAGTATTATTAATTTTATAGAAAAACAGCAAGTGACAAAAATTGTTTATTTTCTTCTCATAAAGCTTTGAGAATTTTTTCAGAATTTTTTAGTACCGCATTTTCTTATGGTAAAAATAGTTGCCAATATAAGAAAATGCAATACTAAAAAGTCGATAAAATATTCTGAAAAATTTTTTAGAGCTCTGCAAGAAGAAAATAAATAATTTTTGTCTTTCGCTTGTTTTTCTATAAATTTGATAATACTCGAGTAAAAAATTATTGAAAATCAATATTTGATGATTTCTAATAACTAATATCTTGTTAATTATTGTGAAAATTGTAAAATGGTAGAAAATTTTTCGACTTAGTTCAGTCCGCCCTACTCCTATGCGAGAAATTTATCGTTACTTATCAAGCATTCTGTATAATTAAATATTAATTATTATTATATGCAATATGTATTATTGTAGACTTGTATAAACCGTGTTGTTTCTTTGTTGTAGATACACATTACGCTTCTCAGTATGCATCAGAAGTTTATAAAATTTTTTTATCTATTAATAATACGGAAGAGAAATAGGCAAAAGTTAATTTTAAATAGACACAAAATTTAATTCGATTATTAGTAGATATACGTCTATGTGAAGAATCAAAATTTAATAGACCGATTACAAAAAAAGCAATTATGGCAAAATATTGCTAAGGAAATAAATAATATTAACAGTGCTGTTACAGGAAGTATGTGTGATATAAAATATAGAAATTTATTAGCAACATATAGTGCTAATAAAAAGAAACAAAATAGCACTGGGAAAAGTAGTATTTCATGGGAGCTTTTGAAATGTTTGACATGGTATCCCTTTTACTAGCATGCTAGATAATAGTTTAGAACCTGAAGCTCATTCATCAACAACTTCTGCAGATACTGATATTCAAAAAGAAATGTATTGGTACAAATATTATTAAGGGATCATCTCAGTTTACAGCGTAAAAAAAAGTGATTTTTCGAAATTTTTTTTCTCAAAAACTACAAAAGCTTTTAACATAGACTTTTTATGGTGCTTTTTTTTATTCTTTAAACTTAAAACAAATTTTTTTATGACAAAAAATACATTTTTTATGGCTTGTTTGTAATCAAAGTGGATGATCAAAAAGTAGATTGCTCGTTGGCGTAGTAAATATCTCTACTTTGGAATATCTGAAACGAAAAATTCAAAAAGATTCTTAAATTGTTAGTCAATGGTTATAGCCGCGGAACTAGAAAAAATTAATTTTATCAAAAAATATAATAATAAAATGGCAGCCATTTGCAAAAAGATTGAAAAAAATGGATTTTTTTCAGTCGTTTATGTCTTATAAAAATCGAACAAATTAATATTTTGAATTAATTCCAGTTCAGGATATAATTATAGATGTAAAATAAGCTATTAAAATTTCAGAGCGATCGGATAAATAGTTTTCGAAAAATCTCCTAGGCCGCATTGAAAAAAGTCGTTTTGAGAAAAACGCGTTTAAAATTTGTAGTACAAATTATAAACAAACTTTATTTACCTTTAATCGGCGATGCTTACAATATGCTTTCTACTTCTTCAAACAAGTCACCTGCTCTGACTTCTCTTCGCGCCATTTTTTCTCTCTTTGTCCATTTTGCATAGAAAATTCCAAAAATAAAGAACAGAGCAAGCGCTCAGAGCGTATCTGCTTCAATGCGTTTAAAAGTACATAAATATTTTGAGTTTGTTCATGTAATTTTGGAATTATATTTTCGATAGTACATACTTTCAAAAAATGTAATAAAAAAAATCGATTTTTTTAAGTTGACAAATTGAGATGACCCCTTAAGGAAGATAGCATTGAGGATAGTATTCAAGATAATATAATAAATATTAAAAATGATAAATATAATAAAGAGAAAATAATTCAGAAGAATTATTTTCTGTGGAAAATTGTCTTATGAAAAAATTACAGAAAGATAAAGATATATAAGAAAAAAAAACTGAGATTAGCGGCAGAAAAAGAAAATAGAAAAAAATAAATGTTTACAGAAAAAATTTGAAAGAAAAAGAGATTGAAACTATGTTGGAACTTGCTAAAGTGTTAAAAAAGGAATAACATAATCTTTAAGTTAACAAAAGTTTATGCAAAAATCCACCTTTTATATTATATATATCTGTCTTTAATACTATCCTTTTTTAAGTTAACTTTAACATAAGTTTATTTTAAGTAATAGTATCTGATATTTTATTGCAGTATTATATTTGTGTAATATCACATTTTTTTTACTATGGAAATGATAAAGATTAGATTTGATTTAAAATAAGATTCAAAAATAATACGATTAAAGTTATTTTTCTCCTATAAGTTGATAAGTATAATATAACATTTCTTTATATAAATAAAAATAAATAAAAAGAACAAAGGGCTACGAGCCTAAAACAATCAACATAAAATAACAATTTGCATTAAATAGTTAAAAAATGAAATAAAACATGTCATAAAATTAAAAACGTAAAATATAATTTGACAGTCAGCAAGTGAACAAAAACAAACGTTCCGATCCCTATTGGATCATTTTCAATGTGACGACAAGATAATAATAGAAATGTAACGTAGATAAAATATATAGAAATTAAATAAAATTCGAACGTAATATCAACTATAAAAATAACGTAATATCAACTATAAAACTCGCTCCAAATTGAGAGAAAACCAAACAAACGATTGTAGTTGACACCAATGTATTCCTCCGAACAGTGTGTGTGCATAAGGACGAACATGTTTCTGTTAACAAGTACAAATTGTAATAATAAATTAACGACAGAAATAAATAAAAATAATAAGAAAAGTACAAATCGAGTCGCAAACAATAAAAAGAAAGGTACAAAATAAGTCGCAAGTAATAAATTAAAATTAAAAGAAAGAGGCAAAAATTATCTTTGATATTATAAGAAATGCACATAAGAGTTATTAATGTCAATAGAGAAAGAGTAAAATGCCGTCATTTATTGTATATGTATAATGAGTTTAGAACAGATAAATTTAAAATAAATACCTTATGTGTGTCAAAATGATATATAATCGATTAGACAATGCGGTGAGAATCAAAATTGATCATCTCTCTAGGAAGCTAAGAGATAAAATAAAGTACGACATATAAAGACAGGAAGGTTGAAATGGAAAATTAAAAAGGAAGGGGAACATAAAAAGAAGAAAATAAAGTAGAGGAGAGAGAAAGTAGGGAGAGAAGAGATGGATAGGAAAGGGAAAGCAGTTAAGAAGGAGAAAGAGATTGGATGATCTGTGAGTAGGTATCAGGTAAAGATTCGGTATCATTTTGTCTATTAAGACCCTGTTTCTGTCTTTTAATATGAATCATTTCAGACACCAATCTCTTATTATAAGAAGATTCGCAATCTAAAATTTTCACATCGTTCCATTTAAAATTATGATCAAAATTAATTCGATGGTCAGTTATGACACTAGGAGAACCCGTATTCTTTCTAATGTTAGAGATATGTTCGCGTAGTCTCGTACTCAATTTTTTTTTGTCTGACCAACATAACTCGCCTCACAATCATCACAGGAGATCTTATAAACAACATTCTGATTGGATAGGAAATTAAGCTCTTTTCCTCTCTTTATAAAGCTTTTTAATGTGTTGGGAATAGAAAAGACTAATTTACAATGAAACATAATAGAGAACATACTGAGAAGGAAACTTTCAGAAATAGATTTGACATAAGGAAAATATTATTTGACATAAGGATAATATCGTAAAATATTTGTCTTTCTCACGTGAATAATGTGTAATATCTTTATGTATATGAAACTTTAATCTACGTTCAATTGTAAAGAAAATAAAGGGAAGAGGATAACAGTTGTTTAAAAAAGTATGAATAATACCTCTATCAAATTTTTTTGTTGGAACCGTGGATGTGATAATAGGATAATTTTGTCAATGAAACTGATGATAGTATCTTTTTTATGGCAAAGAAGATGATTTGAATGGAAATTAAGGAACCTTCCGGAAAACATCTTTTTATGATAAATGTCAAATATAATTCTCTGATTATCTATAACAAGCATTGTATCAAGAAAACTTAATCTGTCACTTGTATCAACCTCCAAGGTAAACTGCAATCTCGTATGTAAAGAGTTAAAAATATTCAAAGTGTCATTGATAGTATCAGATGGAAGCGCGAGAAGAATATCGTCTACATATCTAAAATAAAACAAAGGTCGTACTGACAATTTTTTAAGAGCTGTTTCCTCTAGATCTTACATTACAATGTCGACGATTATCAGACATAATAGTGAACCCATCGGAGTGCCGAACACCTGTGTGTCTGTAAGTTCTATTATTAAAAAAAGTTCTATTAGTAAAAAAGGTAGAATTTAAAATAAATCTAACAGCAATAATAAACTCATTTTTTGAGATGCTTGTCTTCGCCGAGATGTAAACCCATCTCCTATCGATGCTATTTAATGCTAGCTCAATAGGAATATTAGTAAAAAAGGATTAGCTCACTTTATTTTTTCAATCATTTGCTCCAGAGGGACAATTCCCCTCTGGGGTAATACAGACAAGAAGCGGCTAAGCCGCGCGCTAAATATATATATATATATACATTTGCGGGGGACAAAAGCCCCCCTCGCATAGGCAATTAAAACTAAGGGACTGGGGCCCCCAGCCTGAGCAGAAAAATATCACATATAGTCTAATCTCCCCAGCACGCATGCTGGGGAGATGCGTAATCACAGATATCGTGCTCCTCCGGGATATCACAGAAGAATCGTCAACAAATAAAAGTCCCGGAGGAACGCGCACGGCAATAAAATAAAATAAAATAAATAAATAAATATATCACGGACATGCATACTCGTATAAAACATAATATTGTTTTTCGCGGCATTCACACTCGGACGGTCAGGGCCCCATATCAGAAAAGATAGAAAAAAGATAAATAAAAGAAGAATAAAGAAAGAAAAGAAAAGAATAAGAAAAAAAAGAAAGAAAATAGAGTCAAAGAAAAAGATAAAAATAGCGTAGCTAATAATAAAAAAACAATAGAGTAGTACAGAAAGCGTACGCGAGTATAAATATATATAAATAAAACCAGCAGAGACCCGCCCAACAGTCAAATAATAAATATCACAGTAAAAGTGAAGTGGTTAATGTGGTTGGGCATTGGGCCACTCTCTCCTGCTTGGTTTAAAAAGGGGGGGCCAAGACAAAGACAATATAATTTACGCGACATTCACACTACCCGGACCGCGACGCGCCGCGTCCTGTGCGCTTCTTTCCTCGGCGAGTCAGCATCGACGAACCGCTCTCGGCGGCGTCGCAAGGAGATCCCCAGAGGGACGGGAGGGAGCCAGGTACTGGCGGGTGTCGGACACATGCTCCACATATATGTCGCGTGACCAGCGAATAGTATCCGAGACAATGAGGCGCCGCATCATAGCTGCATACTGGTTGCCAACCTGTAGCAGTCTCAACACCGCCTCATTCCTCGGATCCTACGAGCCGAGGGCGCTGACAACGAAGACCGTCGGCCTTCACGACGACACAGTACCCTCGCCGCTGTAGCTCCTCTGCCAGAGGCGAGTATTTGGCGATTTTCCTCGCTCTGGCGTCCTCGAAAGCGGTCCAGCGGTTTTCGAATGGCACCGTGACGTCGCAGATGACGATGATTTGGAGGGCTCGTGCCTGACCACGAGATCAGGTCGTAGCGCCCCCAATTCATCGCTGACACCCTCCACCCGCTGATCTAACCCGCACTACCCCTGGAAGGTGAGTGGCCTTCCAAAGGCGGTGCAGGAGAGCATCGTGCCTCAGCTGTATCGCGGCGGAGTGGATGCCGCAGTGACAGAGCACGTGGGGTAATGTCTCCGATACCTCACCGCATCGCCGGCAGCGCTTGTCGTTGGCTTCCCAACGTCGTGCGCCGTTGAGAGGAAGAACATCTAACCGGGCTTTATGAATAAAGCGCCAGTTGGCGAAGCGAGTGAAGCTGCCGCCGCGGATAAAGTGATTGCTCACTCGGCTCCGCGATGACACCTCGAAGACCTTACCCTGATCAGGCTTGTTAAGCAACCTATTAGCATAGTGCTCTGCTACAGCTGAGCGCAACCGATTCACTACCTGACCGCGCGCTTCAGGCGGAATCTTGATCGCTGCCCCTCTGAGCCCTCGACACTCCTCAACGTCATCTCCTCCGTGGCCTCGACCCACCGCCAACGCAGGGACAACTTCTCGGACTGTCTGAGCGCAGCGTTCCGCGCACTTGACCAGAGCGAAGCCTCCCCTCCGCCCCTCATCCTTCCATCCAGCGAGCCAGATAGGAAGGAGGCGATATCCTCGCAACTAGGGGCGTGGCCGATCCTGCGCCCAACCACTCCCCTCAGCGATTCCCACGCCAACGACGTCCTCACCGCGCCATCGCGCACCGTTAACATACGGTACGCGTGGGCAACCGTGAGGACGTCGGCGAGGTCAGAGAGCGGCAGGAGTCCACATCCCCCCCAACGGGGCGGCATGTAGACTCCGCACTTGCTCGCTGAGGGAGGTTGAGCCAGGATTTAACATGCCTACGGATGTTAAGGTCCACGGCCGTGAGGAGATCCTCGAATACTCTGGCCCCCCGGAGCAGAAAGTCAAGTCTGGGTAGGATGAAGGTCCCCAGCATCTCTATCTTCTGTCACGGAGCCAGGAGTGAGCGGTCGACAGCGCGCAGGTCCGAGACGATGTTCCCGACGGCGGCGTAGGGCGTCTGATCCACGGAGAACCCGGTTGGAACGCCAAGATGGGTGTACGACTCACCCTGAGTCAGGGGGTTGATCGTCTCCCCCTGGATTTGGAATGACGTCGGCAGGATCCTGCCGCCATTCCCCGCACCGACGTGCAGGGTGGCACACTTTGCAGGGTTGAACCGCAGCCCCACCGACGCTGCCTCTGCCTCCACAGAGGCTAGCATCCTCTCCATCCCCTCGGGCGTCTGGGCCAGTAGTGCGATGTCGTCCGCGTAAGCCAGTGCCGACCAGGTATTTTCGTGGAGGGAATACTCGTCATTCGCCTCGGCCGCCACACGGACGACCGAGTCGATGGCCAGGTTGAAAATTATAGGGCTTAGCGGACAATCCTGACAGACGCCCGACCGGATGGGGATGGGTGCTGTGTGACCCTCGGCGGTTCGCACCCTTGTCGTGCAACCATCGTACATGGAGTCCTATATCGCTATGAGACCCCGTAGCACCGCGGATCTTAGAAGAAGCGGCGGATCGTCGCGTGCGGGATCGATCCAAACGCGTTGGACAGATCCAGCCACACGACGACCGCCTGGCGCTTAGAGCGCTTGGTGTGCATCAGGACCTCCTGCAGGACGAAGTTGTGCTCGTAGCATCCCTCGTCCCGCAGGAAGCCCTTCTGCGCGGAGCAAAGCTTCCCGCGGATGATCGCCCAGTCGGTCAATCGGTCGGCCAAGAGCGCGGCGAAGAGTCTAGGGACGGTATCCCCTAGAGCGAGAGGGCGCCAGTTCTCCAATACATAAAAAACGTAAAAAAGGATACTATATTCAATGAAGCTAAAACATATTCAGGATCAAAAACAGTACCATTTAAATGCTCAACCAAATGGAGACTGTCTCTAATGTAACTAGGAGTTTTTGGTATACTATCACTAATTAAATTATGTAAAAAAAGAGAAAAATAATATAATGGACTGTTAACAGATGAAACAATAACTCTCAACGGGTTACCATCTTTATGTATTTTAGTCAAACCGTAAGCTCTAGGTATAACACCATCAGTTATAAGCAATCTACGATATGTTTGTTTCGTCAATAAAATGATCCTGCTTCCATCTCACCAACAAGTGCGTAAGTCCTGAGTCAATTTTCTAATTGGATCTTTATTAACAAAAGCATAAGTGTTAGTGTCTGAGAGAATCTCCTCCATTTTTGATACGTAGGCGTCCTTGTCCAGAGCAACAGTGACACTACCCTTATCGGCGTTTGTGATAAGTATATTGGATGGTTATTAATAAATCTTTTGGTTGTACGTAACCATATCAAAACCAGTTCGTCAGTAAATGTAGGAGAAGGAAAATTGTTGTGGAATCTATTGAGTATTGGAAAAGAATTATTCCTAACAAAATTAATAATATTATTAGGATGACCAATTATATTATAATACTTTCGATATGTTTAATAAATTCAATCAAGGTACTGTCTTTATTATATTTATTGATAGGAAGTCCAAATTTTTCACCGAGTTGTAACAAGTAACGAACCTCTAAGGGAATATCAATGCCACTCAAGTTGATAAACCATTTTTCATGTAAAGTATCCAAAGGAAGCGCCTCATTAAAATTATCGGGATCAATATCAATTCTTTCAAACTTAGATTGGATATTATGCGAGAACTTATCGACAACAAGTTGAATATTTGAAGGGTAATCATTCGTGTCGTAAGAAATCTAATTTTAGTCTAATTTTAGATTTCGATAATTTTAAATTTTTTTGTCGCAACCAATCTATTTTTTTATTGATTCTGAACATTTGTTTAGAAAAGTGAGAATTGGTATGATCCAAATATTTAAAAAATTGATCAACAACAGAGAATGGTAAAATGTCAGAGATTGTGTTAGAAAGGAAGAAAATATCGTTTCTGGTTAAATACAAATGGCAGTAAGCATCTCTCCAATCGTATAATTACCTTTACATTGTTAAGTTGAATCCTTTCAAGTCTTTTGTATTACTGTATAATGAAAAACAATTGAATTTAGTCAGCTTATATAAATGTGGAGGAACTAATTCTAATTTCAAGCAAGAATTAATAAATTTAATGCGAGTCCTAATATTCACATTCAATTTGATAAGATTACATATTCAGCAAGTTACAAATGTGAAAACCAAATCGTAACCACTTAAAACTAACCTACAGAAAAATGGACACGACAAAAAAAACATAATCGAAACAATCAATAAATGCAAACAAGACAATGATCTCTGTCACACAACTAGACGAAAGGATCCTATCCATTCTCTCATATGTTAAAGGAACAACAGATTGGCAGAATATTAAACAAACACAATATCCGAACTATCTTTAAATCACCCAAAAAGATAAGACAAATCTTAATAAATCCTAAAAATCAAAAATCTCCACTCAGCTTCGCAAGAATATATAAAATACTTTGTCCACATTAAATTATTTGAAGCATTAAAGATCTAGCTTCGATCTTTATATCTAATATAATCGCAGAAAACGAAATAGTTCTTAAAAAGAATAAGCTCTAAGGTGATATTAAAATGATTGTTTTGTAAACAAATGGATGACTTCAAACTAAATAAGATAAGAAAAGATTATGAAACATTTGATTTTGATTAATCAAAATCTGTACATGTTTTTTATTTTAAAGATTGTATTATTTCATTTCTTAATGTTAATGCATTCAACGGGATATCTTCATTGTAATTAAAATTATTACTTGTGTCAAAATAATCATCATCAATTTATTTTTTTATAACTTCTGTACCGACATCATCTCTTGTATTAATGTAATATGCAGCATGTTAAAATAATGTATTTAGTATACTCTATTTCAATACATTAACAAATTTTAATCTTCTAAATAAACATTTTAAACGGTCATAAATTCGTTTGATAATGACTCTAGTACTAGATAATTTTTTATTAAAAGGGTTCAGGCGTTAAATGCCCATTATCAAAGGGACTATGATAAAAGTTTGTAGAGAATAAGTCGAGTCTGCTAAAAGATATATATTCGAAGGAAGCATTTGTTCTTGATTTTCATTTAGTTTTTCGTATATTGAGGAATTTTGCCACATTCGAATCATGTGTTGATCTTGGCCATTCACAATGTACAATAAATTCTCTTTTGGCGTTGCAGATACCTTGTAATAATACGAAGCAAAAACTTTTCCTTGTTATAAGAATTGTCATTTATAGGTCCAGGTATTGAAATATGCGATTCATCTGTACATCCAAAGACATTAGGGAAACTTCCTTGTACCCTTAACTAATTAAATTGTTTGATTTTCTCAAGTACAGCTCTTTCTTTAGATCAAAATATATAATTTTGTATTTTCTTAATTAGTAATTTGCAAGTTCGTATAAATATAGTATGAGCGTTTCCTTTACTTAGACCAAAACGGTCTGCAGTTGACTGAATCGAAATCTTGATTTGCAACAATCTATATAGTTAATAAAACTGTTTTTTTAATTGACATTGGCGAACTTCCTATTCTTATTTATCTAAATCTTGAATAAGATTATGGATATATAAAATTAGTGTTAAATATTATAAACACTTCATGTATTATCAATAAGATTGGAAATAAGATCGTTTATGTTAGATACATTATTTTAAATACGAAGCGCCACTACGGTTTGAATGTTAAGATGTTGAACTATTATATATATATATATATATATATATATATATATATATATTTAAATGAATTAATTTCAGAAATTATAATTGTGTGCCGATATGATTATCGGACTTCCAACGATATTTGACCTTAAATATAATAAATGAATATTAAAGTCGAAAAATATTAAAAAACTTACAAGAATTGCTGTGAGTTCACCTGGAGATTCAGGAATACGTCAAATACAAATTAGTCCTAACACCATAGTTGTTGTAACGCAAATTCTTTTACTCGTAAATTAAAATTTAAGACGAAACGATAATTAAATAAATATAATATATATTGTATAAGTCGATGAAGTTCATGTTGCGGTATCAATCGTCGTAATAAAAATGTATTATTTTTAGCTATAGGCTTTTAATGGTCGAACAAATAAAAATATGAAGAATTAAGTAACTCAGTCTCTTTGTTTAAATTAATACTGTCAATTAAATTAATACTTCATTTGTCGCTTGATGTTTATAATTTCTGATATTAGTTTTTTATAATAGTTACGTTCTGTGTTTAATATTTGAACGTTATTCCAATCGAAATTATGATTGTGTCCTATGATTAGTGACAATCGAAGGATTGGTTTTATTTCTTTTGATATGTTCTCATTTTTGTGTTCGGAAATCTTCGTTTTTAATTGTCTACATGTTTGTCCAACATAAGACGCAATCATTACAAGAAATTTTACACACAATGTTCGTTTTGTAATCCGCAAGAAGAGAATCTTTTTGCGCTTTTATTATTGAACTGAGTTTGTTAAGGCTAAAAAACGAGAATTTAGTGTCGGTATCTTTGATATTTTTAAATTTTTCGGAAATAGATTGTACATATGGAATTGTGAACCAGCTTTTTTTTTTCTTTAATATTCTTATTTGAGGAATCATTATTCTTATTGGTGGTTTGATTGAGAGTTTTTTTTGTTTATTAAAATTTTAATTCTTCCTCGTATTATATCAAAAATGAAATTTAGTGAATAATCGTTATCTAATAAAATTTTTACCTCTTGTTTCATGTTCTTTTGATGGAATGAAATTAAAAAAAATTTTAACAACCATCCCTATAATAGTTCTTTTTTTTTTGGATATTGGGTGTTGACCCATTTATAATTTGTTAATTGTTTTAATATAAGGAATCTTATTTTATTGTAAGTATAATAAAAAGCTATTTGGAGTTAAGAAATTGTTATAGACATATTGTGTTAGACACTAAACGTCGTTTCAGACCCTTTTATTTGTTTTAAAATATTATTTTGTACTGGCTATTTCCAAAAGAAATAAAGTTAAAGTATTACGACATATTATATTATATATTATTGTATAATACATGAACAAATAATTTTCTTTCAATCAATTAGATGATGCCTGTAAATCTTCTCATGCTAAAAGAATTGGCAGAAATTGAAAGGCAATGAAACCTGCGTGATTTTAATATCCAAAAGAGATTGATGCGAAATAATTCAAGCCCATTTGAGTTAGAAGATAAACACTTTGTCAATACGTGTTTTGTTTGTCAAAGGAACTTGTGCATTTTTTATTGAACGTTTGGCTCCACACATGAACATAAATCTACATCCAAATAGTTTGAGTAAAAATGCGGTTTACTGCAGTCGAAAGAGTGAATCTTTACCTTCAATTTGTTTTTTTATTGAGTGCTGTACGATTTTTTTTTACCGAGTTATTGAAATGGTTATTTTTGCTCTCGATGAAAAAAAATCAAAGTTGAAGTTTATTTTTTAATTTTAAAAGATCGACTTCAAATTAGCATCGTTTGTAATAAAATTTTTACATGATTTGAAGCATTTGAAAATTATGATTTTAAGCTATACGGCAGTTGAAAGAGTGGATTTTTACCTTCAATTTGCTTTTTTTATTGAGTGCTATACGATTTTTCTTCACCGAGTTATTGAATGATAAAACAAAAGTGGTCATTTTTGTTTCAACGTTCAATAACTTGGTGAAAAAAAAGTGTAGCACTCAATAAAAAAGCAAATTGAAAGTAAAGATTCACTCTTTCGTGTAGAGTGTTGCATTGGTGTGTTCAAAGCCAGATTTCTGCCTTCTAGGGAAGAGAGGACTACGATATAGCCTTTATAATATGGAGGTGATAGTAATTGCTTGTGCGGTTTTACATAATCTTTGCATTCAGTATAGATTATCCGAGAACGACTTGGACATAGCAAACATTGAAAATATTAGGAACGAACATAATTGCTTAAAATTTTGATAATTTAGTAAAAAGTAAAAGGATCAGTAATTCATAGGTACTTTAATTAGTTTTAAAGTTAAAAATTACATAAATTTTTTAAGAATTCCTATATGTATAATACTATATATCTTTCTTATACTGATAACATGTGTAATCACATTTTAAATTATCAAACTTAACTTTTCTTATACTAATAATTACATATAATGTCTGTACATTTTTTATAAAAAAAAAAATAAATTTACATTACACGCTTTAGAAAAAAAAACCGAATTTGCTATTTATTTTATACATATAGCTAATTCTTTTTTAGGAACCAAAGTAGGAACTTTGTGAAAAGTTAATTACATTTGCATTGCAAAAAGTATTTACAATATTTACCTAAGTACGAACTTGTAACAGAGCTACAACTATTTTCTTTGGTAGATTCTAAAATGACTTCTTTGATAGACACTAGGGCTTCCGTGTTTTTATTTAATGAAATTACTATGTTATCCATTTTTATCAAAATTTCATCTTGATATTTTTGCAACAAATTTCTTCTAATTTGTAAATGTGGCGTTTGATTGCTTTTTCTTTTTCTATTAGAATTTGCATTTGATATTGTTGGCGTTACGAGTATAATTGATGACTGCGGATATTACTGTAGGTGTGATATTACTGTTGCAGATATTACTGTTGCAGATGTCACCATAGATGTGACTGTTGCTGATGTTACTATTATAGGTGTTGTTCATTATGCTCTATAGGAAGTATATCAATCACATATTCAATACTAATAATATATCAATCAGCTGTCAATATGTTTATAGGTTCTTCATTATACGTTGGAAGCCCCAAACCAAACACTCCACACCAGACATTCCTCTACCCTGTTCTGCCATATGCATTTTCAATTCATTGACTTTCTTCTTTTACATTTCTGTTTTATTTCTAATCAATCACAGACTCTTTTTATTTTGTTGCAGTCTTTTCATCCAATCCTAATGCATTTAATTGTGTAGCAACAGTTTGCCATAGTTTTTGTTGATCTTACCTAGCATTTACAGATGTGAATTTGCCAGTCAAAATTTCACCGATGTGAACCTGGCGCTCAACTTTATCAAAAATAAAAATTAATACAGCAGGCTGTTTGTACTTCGTTTGTACTTGTTTGTACCGATCATTATTTCGTTTGTATCTCAAACAGTTAAACAAAAAGTGAAAAATAAAAAATGGCCAGCGCGCAACTTTAAGATTTTTTAATTTCATTTATAATTTCATTCGAAAGAGAATCGTTTTTACCCATTTGTACCTCTTCTACTTTTGTTTGTAACCCTCAAAGGGTTCGGAGATACAGTACGTTTTAGTTTTTGCGCAACCCCTATATAGCAAACTTAGCCAATTTTTAAGACATCGAAATGGGACCGACGGCATTCGAAAGAGAATCGTTTGTATCCGTTTGTACCTCAAAGGGTTCGGAGATACAGCGATTTCAAAATTTCGAAAATGCGTCAAGAGGGGAAGTCGGCCATTTTTAAAGATATCTCTCTTACTTTTGTTTGTATTGCATAGTTTTCGGAACGAAGACATTTGTTTTTTATTCCACGTAGAATAATTTGACAATAGATGATCGTATATCGTTTCTTGTGTATGACTATTCCTTCAAAAGCTGTAAATTGCATTTACCATTTTAATTTACGAAGTGTGACGGTGTGATTTACGTTATGAATTTTCTGGTCATTGCTCTAAAAACTTGTATTCTGCCGCCGGTATTAGCATCCAAGATGTACCATGGGGAGGTTACGCGGTCGGACTTACCTCGTGTATAATTGTGTTTATGTCAAAGTATGTGCGTGTGAGTGAGCGAGCGAGCGAGCGAGCGAGCGAGCGAGCGAGCGTGCGTGCGTGCGTGCGTGCGTGCGTGCGTGCGTGCGTGCGTGCGTGCGTGCGTGCGTGCGTGCGTGCGTGCGTGCGTGCGTGCGTGCGTGCGTGCGTGCGTGCGTGCGATATGTTTTGTTTATTTTTATTTAAATATTAAATGTATACATATATTTATACATCGGCCTATTTCCATTCACTCCTGGATGTCGGCCCTTTGAGGTACAAACGGGTACAAACGATTCTCTTTCGAATGCCGTTGATCCCATTTCGATATCTTGAAAATTGGCTAAGTTCGCTATATAGGGGTTGCGCAAAAACTGAAACGCGCTGTATCTCTGAACCCTTTGAGGTACAAACGAAAATAGGAAAGGTACAAACGAGTACAAATGATTCTCTTTCGAATGGGATAAATGATATTAAACAATCTTAAAGTTGCGCGCTGGCCATTTTTTATTTTTCACTTTTTGTTTTACTGTTTGAAGTAATGATCGGTACAAACGAAATAATGATCGGTACAAACAAGTACAAACGAAGTACCCACGGCCTGCGGTATTAATTTTTATTTTTGATAAAGTTGAGCTAGGTTCACATCGGTCAGAATTTCTGGATGTTGTTCGGCAAAGTTTAAAAATAACTCCCAGTGTTTATTTAGTATTTTCATGCGGGCCATCTAAAAATAAAAAAATTTAATGGACATAACTTAACCTCATAATGCTTTTTATTAATTATTAATTATAATTAATTATAATTTTTTTCGAAAGATGATTACACACGCACGCACGCACGCACGCACGCACTCACTCACGCACGCTCGCACGCACGCGCCCGCCCACACACACATAATTTAATATTGATAGTCTTATCTTATTTAATTAACACATACCTTTTCAATTTTATTGTTTAACCTAATCACTAAGGATAGTATAATAAATAAAAATTATTAGGTGTCAAGAAATCGTAAAAGATAATACGGTTGACGACACATTATACTACATTAAAAAATTATAATCTAAAATACTAAAATAAGAGGTCGTAATGTGCATAGCGACAGTGATGTATATTTGGTCTCCGGCATCACAGAAAACTAGCCCACTTCCATCCCCATCAAGCAGACACTTACTGGCACCGAGTCGGTCGACTTCGTCGCTGCGCCAGAGCGAGCGAGATAGCGAGAGAGAGCGTCCTTCTCGCTTTATTAGTAACTGGTAAACACAAGTGAGTAATAGAACGAAAAGGACGGCCGCTCTCTCTCGCTGCCTCGCTTCCTCTACTAGCGCTTGTGTAAGATTGGAGAATGCGAGTAGTTTAAAATTTCGGAAAAATGGGAATCGAGGGAGACTTCCTTGAAGGAAAGCCACTAGAGTGTTCTCGTTGTTCACGTCGCCGAGGTGTATGCTATGTTCAGGATAAGGCGGATGGGGTCAGGGTAAACAGTATTGACATTCGTTCTAGATGAACTCTACACTTTATTCCCGTCGTCTACAAGGGACGTCTTATTCACGCCATTGCTTGAGATACTTCGCTTACGAATAAGCCCGTATGGGCACGTTGGGGAGAGGCAGAGCAGCCAGCCACAGAAGTTGGTTACGCTACTACTCGGGGTTCTTATAACTAACGCCATCGTCGGATTAGCGCCAAACTAGCCAGCTTGCAAGAGCATGCTTTAGTTGTTTTCCTTCAACTCCGCTTGCCTGAAGTGACACTCGTCCCTGAGTGTCCATGTAAACATAAAGCTATATGGGCTGTATAACGCATTTTAACATAAACTCAAAATTATCAACTTTATCTGGAACGATAATGAGTATAGATAAAAATATAAACTATAAGACGCGCGCGCGCATAGGTAATCACAAAGAATATTGCAATACTTAAAATTAATGCTAATATAAGTTTGAATAATACAGCAGTATTGTATGTATAACGGCGGCATAATAAAATATATAGAAACTAGCTACTAACTATGGAGGTAAGATATCCTGTACTTATTTCAGTCTTTGAGTATCGGAATCCACGGTTTAATCCGATCAGAAGACAAGATTCTGTGATGATGTTTTTGAGTTAACCGCGGGATGTCTTAAACAATGTAACGATCGTTCTAATACTTTTTCGATTCTGTAAGGACCTTTATATGGGAGACATAATTTTTTATCTTGAACGATTTTCGCGAGATAGAATCTTTAATCAAGACGTAATCATCAACATTGTATTTCGTAGGGGTTTTATGTCGTGAATCGTAATAAAATTTATTATATGCTTTAATACGGTCTGATGCCTGAAGAGCAGTCTCTCGATCTTTATCGCGTAAATTTCTGCGATCTTGAATCTCCATGGAATCTTTATGTAAATTAGTTAAGTACTGTGTTAATTTGGAATCAGAATGATTCTTCATGTCATATCCAAGTAATAGTTTGGAAAAAGTATTTTTGATGGACGTATGATACGTATTATTAATAATATACTGTAAATCTTTAATTTTTTCAGACCAAGTAATTTGCTCATCAATTATTATCCATTTTTCATCACAAGTAATAATCCGATCGAAAAATGGCTCTCGATGAAATCGGGTTAGTAATGATGAGCATATGTTCAATCGATCCAGCTTATTTCGCTCGGTTAGTTCGTGTGGTACTCATTTATCCATTTTTTTCACCTTGCCAATTTCAGAAAGGTGTCGCAATATCGTTGTATGGTCAACTTTCATTCTGGTCAAGTTCCCTTGTAGATATAGTTGGATTCGTTTCCACCAATGCTTTCAGAGCATCATTTTTCACAGACGTTTTGGGTCTTCCACGCGGTTCATTTTGTAGGGAAAAATCACCAGACCGAAATTTTTCAAACCAACGCTGCACTTTTCGATCGTTAACAGTATTCTCCCCAAATGCCTGGTTTATATTGCGTGCAACTTTTGCAGCATTATTACCAAGTTTATACTCATATAAAAAAATTACATGAATATCGGTTGAATTCATATCCTTACGAAATTCAAAACAAATAACAAAATGGAACACTTTTGAGAAAATCTTTTTTGTTGAAATGTGACTCTGGTAATGGACAATACGACTATAAACGAGGTTATGCCAAAAACAAAAGCATAATGAAAACAGGGAGACAAACGTTCATATGTAAAGAAAATCCGACATTTCATATGCACCAACCTAATATTTGCTAATAAGACAAGTGAGGCAATTATTTATGTGCTGGTTGACTCTTTTACGTACAGACAGAAATCAGTAATTCGTGTAAATTCTCTGGACGGTTTTTTCTGGTCCACAATGGACACATTGTTCGTGGTAGACCCGAATTATGTTGAGTACCATCGACTCAGGTACTACAAGGCTTTTTATCTTTACATATTCTGTAGACTAGACTTTTTACAAGACCATAGTTCTCACGTTCTGAATTTTCAAGAAAAGATTGCAATATCACATAGCCATGAATCGGCCTGTTGTTTACACCGCAACTCGACATCGAGCGGTATAGTCTTTAAAGGGGCAATTACCCTACTTAATGCATCTACGTGACACATCTTTGCTTTCCGATGCATCATTTTGTAACGATAATTCTGGAGCTTTAACTGCCAGCGAGCAATACGAGGGTTAATGTCGGCTTTAATTGACACTAAAACCAACGCGTTACAATCGGTGATTATAAATTCTAAACCATAGACATAAATATGAAATTTCTTTATGGCGCGTACTATGGCCAACATCTCCAATTCAAAGGAGTGATACCGGCTTTCAGCCGCATTAGTAGCTGTAATACGCTACGGAAGCAAGATTTCCATTGATCTGATTTTGAAAAAGGATCGCCGCTAACGCAATGGTACTTGCATCTGAGTGCCTTCAGTCTTTGCCCTCGGATTGTAATGGCACAATACTGGTTTCGAGATTAACGTTGATTTTAAAATATTGAACGCGTTAAAACAATTGTTATCAAAATTACACGAGGTTGATTTTTTAAGTAAAGCGTAAAGGGTTTTGCTATCACAACTAAGTTCATTATGATGATTGAATTTCCTAAAGTAGTTTCACTAATCTTAGAAATTTTTGTAATTCTCTTGCGCATTACGTGGCGCTCAAAAATTCTTTATGGCAGTGAGATGCCTGTCGCTTAATGTAACACCGTCTTTATCTACAATGTAGCCGAGGTACTCTATCTGTTTTTTAAAAAGTTGAGATACTTCATAAAGTTGATCTCAAATGAATGATCGTGCAACGACTGCAAAATCTGTTTAAAAATTTGAAGATTTTCGATAAAGTCGATGTGTATTAAAATATTCTCTATATAAATCAGCACTTTCTCTTCTCGAATTAAGGGCTGTAGAATACTGATATATAATTCGACATTGAAATTCAGTTGGTAATTCACAAAAGCCAAAAGGGAATCTTTTGTATTCGAATTGTCTACTCGGAGTGACAAACAAAAAGAACTTATAGTCCGAGTGTATTTTAATGAAGTGAAAACTTTCGTGTAAATCTAAGACAGTTAATACCTCTTTATTAGCCAATTGGGCCATCAATTCCTCGATAATTGGAAATGAGAAGTGCTGTTTTATTACCTTAACATTAAGCGGACACAAATCGACACAAAGTCTAAACTTTCCGTTTTTTTTCTTTCGGATTAAAACAATACGAAAATAATACGGAGATGTAGAATCTTGTATTATATCTCTAGACCTTCAACGAGCTTATCTATTTCCTGATGCTCAGTCCAAGTGAAATGTCTGGCAGGATATGCAAACGGTATGTCAATTCTTCAATTTAACATAATAATCCTTGTTAAGCTTTTCTATAGGTTTATTCTGGACTTCTGAAATGATTTTACGGACTTGTTCATCAACTTGATTACCGAAGTCAGAGTTAATTTCAATGAAGCAATGTCAGACGAGTCTTCAAACATAATGTCTGCTGAAGCGACTTCTTTAATTAGCTCAAGACACTCTTTATCCGTTGCACTAGACGAATTGTAAACCGTCTAGTCAAAGAAAGATTTTTTACCAAGAAATCTCTGCCAAGAATGGCATGAGTAGGCCACGTAGACCTATTAATAATGTGAAAGATGGCTTTATACGACGACTGAGGAGACATAGATAAAATCGAGATCTTTTTTACCAATAATATTTTACCAATAACATTAATTACTAATTCACTTAATGTTTGAAATTGCGAAACGTCGGGTTTGTCAAACCTAGAATCTTGACCAAGACTTAATTTGTAAGCCGATTATTGTAAAAATGAAATGGGGCTGCCCGCATCTATTAACGCGATCATACTACATATGCGACCATTAATTTTATTAATTTCGACTGTGGCACTACTTATGGTTAAAGGACACGAAGACTCCACGCAGCCAACTGTCTTCAAGAGAGTCTTCCTTTAAGGCGTGTTGACTTCTTTGGATGTGACCACCGATGCAACTTGGAACGTTGTCGACGGAGAAACCGTAGTAGACTGTTCCTTTTTCTTGAGCTTGAAACACTCGGTTTTGGAGTGACCTTGTAATATGAGCAAATGATGTTCTTATCTTTTGGGGCCGCAAGCGATGAATTTTTGGTGTGGGTAGAGTCGGAACGATCTTTTGGCTCCTTTGAGTCCTTCTGACTATCTTTTCGGACAGAGAGCGGTGAACATTTTGTCCCTGAGCAGACACTTGTGAGGTATCTCATTTGATCGAGGAAGTTGTCAATGGAATCAGGCTTGAGCGTAGCAATTGATGCACGAATCGCAAAATTGGTATCAGTTATTAGGAACTGGATGCATTCGCTGTCTGGAAGATGCAATGGATGCAATAGCTTTAACTTAGCATACACTTGGAATGACTCCTTATCAGGATTCTAACATCTGGCCTCGAGTTTCTGCATAGTTTCCCTGAAGGGGATACACCGACGGAAACGACGTGTAATGGCTTCCTTGAAAGACTGTCACGAATTCATTATGTATCCGGGGTCCATGTCAAACCATTCTCGAGCTTTTTGTAACTTCTGAGAAGCGGTCATTATTAGAATTCTCTCACCTACAGTCTAGCAGTGAACTCGACCTTCTTCAATTAAGATTCAATGTCGTCATCTTCGCTACTAGAGAACGTAGGGAGTTGTGAAACGAACAGAGTGACCATTTGGGCCGGCGAAACTGTTTGGAAACCTTAAGCGATTGATGCCATTGGAACACTTCGTGCGTAAAAGTTCTGCTGAGGTTGATATATTAGAGGTAACTCGAAAGATGGAAGACTCTTACTGAATGAATTAGCAGACGCCGTGTTTACTTCAGTCGTCAGATAACTCATGTATGACGACGACGTCGTAATTGGAGTGTTTAAGAGAAGGTTTGGTACTGTCGACAATTGTGAAGTCATGAACGGACTCGGAGAGTTGAAGTCGACTGGACAATTTCCACCTTATTTTCTTTTTCTTCTTGCCTTCTGATAAGAAAGTCAATTTTTTCTTCCAATGAGTTCCTTGACGATACTGTATATTGAACTGAACGCGACCTGGGAAGGCGCGATTTGTGACGGCGCGATTTAGAAAGGTGCGGCGGCGCTACCAACTGCCACATCGGAATTCTTCTGCTTCAATGGATTTCTGTTCCTCTCAAAGAATGTAAAACGCTTATTGCGTGCACGCCTGTTTTCTGTTGAAATCTCTACTTTCATGAGCTCGTCATAAAGCTCCTCGAGAACTCCAAATCCTTTTGACGCATGGTCTGATTGGAACGAGTTAACACCATTAAGAATTTTTGAGTGCGCACTAAAAATGACGGCTAGCGGTTCAATTCGCGCGGGAAACTGAAGCACGACGTAACGGGTATAACATTGCCCGTATGCTCAATTAACTAACTCGGTACTCGCGAACTGTAGAAGCATTGCGGGGAACGCAATACCAAATCGGGAGAACCGACAACGACGGTAAATCGACCGACTAACAATCGGGAATTGACGTGACTACAAAATGGCGGATTATGCGGAAATTTCGCGAACGCGGCGAACGAAAAAGCGAACAGTACTGTCGAACGGGAAGGACCTATGAAGGAAAAAAACAGGGAAGATGGGCAGGAATCTTACTTCTGAGCTGTAAGATTGTTTGAAGAATGCGAGTAGTTTGAAATCTCGCGAGAAAGCGGGAATCGAAGTAACGAGGGAGATTTCTTTGAAGGAAAGCCACTAGAGTGTTCTCGTTGTTCTCTCCACATCGCCGAGATGTATGCCACGTTCAGGATGAAGCGAATGAGGTCAAGGTAAACATTACTGACACTCTTTCTAGATGAATTCTACACTTTACTCCCATCGTCTACAGGGATATCTTATCCACGCCATTGCTTGAGATATTTCGCTTACGAATAAGCCAGCTTACAAGAGCATGCTCTAGTCGCTTTCCTTCATTGTTATTAGCGATCGAAAACCTAAAATGTGCTTTCTTCGACCGCTCGGCATGTTCCTGTATAAGGGAAAAAGGGATACACACATTCTAGATAACGATAGATTTTAATAAATTTTAATAATCATATAACCCTCCCATTAATAGCAAAAATGATTTTAACATTAAAAAAATTAAAATGTGTTTCAAACGTGACGTTTTTCGTGATTGTCTTTCCAGTGCACTCACATATTTTCTTTGGATACGCTTGTGTTAATATCTTGATATTTTTCAAAATTTGAAAATTGCCATTTTACAGTTAAAAAGGGTAAAAACGAGTATTAGTCTAATTATTTATTTACTTTTTATTTTAAAAAATGCATTTTTCAATAATTTCATAATATTTTTTCATAATATTAATATATATTATATTAATATTTATTAATAAATATTAATAAAATATATATTAATGTTATTCGTAATATTAATATAACATAGTCAATTATCAATAATATTATTATTACTAAAAAAATGCAATTTTATGATAAGAAAAAATCCAATATAGAATAATCGTTTTAATTTTTTTTAACAATAAAATGCAAATTTTAAACATTGATAAAAACGTGCGTTCAAATATAAAAGTGTTCTAATATCAATGTGCATTCAAATATCAACGTGTTCTATCAAAAAAATTCCGTCTATAACAGTACTCCAAAAATACCATTTAGAATGTGTTATTTAATACTAATTGCGATATTTTATTTTCTTTTACTGCGAAGTACCAATTTTTAAAATTTTAAAACAATATGTGTTACAAATATCAATACAAATGTTCTGCCAAACAAATTCTGTGCGTATACTCGAAAGACTATGAACTTTACGTTTGAAAAATATTAGGTGTTGGAATTAATTCGTAGCGTTTTTAATGAAAGAATGTTATTTATTTCACATGAGCATTAAAAAATACATTAATGAAAGTACTTCCCATCACTTGTAAAACGCTACGAATTAATTCTAACACCTAATATTATAATTCTTTTTAGTCTTAAAATAAACTTTATAAACTGCTCTTTTTCTTTTTTAATATCTTTATTACATTTTTTTCAATTTTTTGATACATATATTCAGGGATATAATGTTTCAATTTTTATTTGATAATTATGCGAGAACTCGTATATTCGTGTATATTACAAATTAATCCTCGACCACGCACACAAAATGAGTCTCTTATTGCTTTTTTAAATAAATTTCAAATTTTCATTAGCCATAGGTACTTGTGCTCTTCTTTTTTACTTTAGTCTTTTATAAAATTTATACAAATTGTAGTTGAACTAACGCAGAAAATTAAACGAAAAAGCGCTTTAAAATTGAAAGTTTGGGAAATAAGGAACCCACTGTTTACTAGGAAACGTGGACAGGAGTCAAGTGTTGAAATCATTTCATACATTTTCACTCATTTACATATGTTACAAATCAAAATCATTCAACAAAACACAACTGTACATGCAATCTTAATAAATAACAGATGTGTTACATATTTATAAACATTCTTTTATAAACATTCTTGAATAATAAATCAATATTAATGTCCATATTATTGTTCGATGGAAACCGCGGGAAATTGGTGGTTTCTTCCGTCAGGAGGAAATATAAAAAATTATCTATTAAGTCACGTATGAATCATAACTATTTGATAATTTTTTACATTTCCAAAGGAATGAGGGAAAGGAAAGAAATAAAGCAGCTGTTTAAGTAAAGCAACTTAAAAGCATTAAAATGTTAAACAAAACTCGCACAATTAATTAAAATACTACGTACAAAAAATTCAAAATATTAGTCACGAACAAACGAACGAAATGTTAGTATGGCATATTATACATTTTTAAAACACTAATTAATAATATTTATATGGAACTACAGTATTTAACTACTGTATTTACAGTTATAAAAACGTATGCATTTTGCAGTCTTTATAAAAAGTTTTTTTACGTAATGGAAAGCAGGATAATATGCGTAGGTCTTTCTTTCTTGCCAAATTTACTCGTACGTACGGGATGTATAAATAATAAGAAAACCATAAACTATGTATGTATATAGAATCTCAGAGCGTGACATTACAGACAAACTTCGGTGAATATATACTAGGATATTTTAAAAGATTAGTCTAAACGACGTTGTTTCGCGTCATTCACCTCAGTTCAGTCTTCGAATGCAACCTCACGGGATACACGGGATAACATTTCAACACAGAATGTGTTCTACTCGAAAATTTCTTCAATAAATATGACATGCGGCTTTTCAGTAAAAATACGTAAGTTCTACAATTAATATTTTTCATTAATATAAATTACATCATTCTCTAACTTGATGCCACGTCTCATAATGCAGCAAAAATGTCACTACTCGTTTGATTGACATATATTAGTCATATCATTATATATTAGTCATCCAGTTTAAATTGGAATAAAGGTTGTAAGAGTTGATCTTATAACGACATTGTAAGAGAAGTATGCAAAAGGCATTAATTTACCGGGGATTTGAATCTATGTCTCTCCTGTGGCGGATATGTAGGAGATGCTGGGATTTGTAATAGTGATTGGCAGCTCGAGGAAAGATGGAATAGTGGAGATCACCGATGTGTAAAAGTCGGATTCATCGACTGAATGAGCAGATTGCTTCGAGTGATGTCATAATCAATAGATTCAGATTTAGCGAAATCACTGAGGGCGAATATATCGGTTCTATAGGCGGTATGATTGACTACAATATGATCGGATAATGTTCGGCTAGATATTGTTGTCGAATTGAAGAACAATATTGTCTAGAGCTCTAATCTCCCCACTGAACTGAGGTCTATGTAAGATTCTTGTGCCGTCCAGATTCTGTGCAGTTTTCTTCCAATGACAGCATTATTATCGAGTAGTTGTATTCGTCCTTGTTTATCTATCTTCACCAATATGTAAATTTGCGTGCTATCGCTGCTTTCTGTCGGCAAAAAAAAATATATTGAATCTACGTGGCTGCCTTTGTTTCGTCCAATTTTTCCATGTTTTCAGTTGGGGATTTCTCAATTTTACTTCCTGAAGAGCAACCAGGATAAGCTGAAGGTCCGTTTTTGTTTTCTTCTCTGATTCTAGCGAGGCTAATGTAGCGATCATATTTACGTTCGACGTGGCGGTGGGAGAGTCGGGCGCCCCTGAAGCAGGGAGAGGGGAAGTAAGAGTCGAAGGTAAGAGTCGTGCGCCCTTGAAGTAGGGGGAGAGGGAATGTACTTTAAAGCAGTAAATTCATATAGTAAAAGAAGAAGTTATTTCTTAAATTTCTTTCGTTTATAACTTCTTAACGAGTAACGTCCTACAATTAAAACTTCCTCAAGGTCACTTGACTGGAGTCATGACCTTGACAACATATGTCAAGGTCAAGGTCATTGGGGGGTGGTTCCCCTGATCTACATTTTTACCTGAGATTCTTTGACGGAAAGACTTGAAAATTGTGGGAGCCGTTTGTTTCGACTGAGCGACCATCTTGGCGATCGGCGAATATGCATTGGTAATAGCGATGATCGATTGGCGACTGCTTTGTTTGAGCGCTTTGCACCGTTGACACAATCGGCTCTTGCATTTTCTGGATGACGATCTTCTGAGTTTGAACCTGCGGCCAGTTCGAGAAATGATGATATTTTGTACGATTAACGACATGACGGTTTTGCCCTTTGGCTGCATTTACAGCACCATTGTTATCGTTTGATGTGTATCGCTCGGTGAAACGGCGATCTTGAATTATTTGATACTTACAATGTTGGTATAAAAAGTGCCCAATGAGAAATGACTCGAATTGATATCAAATTGACATGAATACGAAGTCAATTTAATATCGATTACATATCTAATTGTCGATTATTTCTCACTGGGTTAGAGAACCGTTCCGAGAATTTAAATTTAAATTAAGTATAACGAATATGAAATCCAAATGAGTGGACATTCATGTTACATTGCGAGATGTGGCTTTCAGATAGAAAGAATGTTATATCAATGAAAAATATTAATTTTTAAATTTACGTATTTTTTCTGAAAAGCCGCATGTAATTTTTAGAGAAACTTTTGACCAGGATACGTTCTGTGTCAAAATGTGAGTGCTGGATTGCGTGAGGTTGTATTAGAGGACTGAACTGAGACTGAATGGCGTGAAACAGCATCGTATGGACAAATCTTGAAAAATTTCTGAATATATGTTTTTCATATTTGTTTATAAAGAATTATCACGTTACAATTCCATAATAGTCTAGAATTTTATTAATATTTATATATACCAAGATTGCGTTCCGATATTCATTATCAGTACTGAAAATTTATGGTACACATAATGTGTACTATAAATTTGAAATACTCGCAAAGAATATCGGAATGCAATCCAAATATTCATACATTAAGTTTAGCAGAGAAGAAGAGACCAACTTGAAGTATCTTACCGATTCATTGCATGAAAAATCATATTAGAAAAACTAAAAAGATAAAAACCAAAGAAAAGTAAACAAAAGAAAACTAAAAAAGAAAAAGAGGTAAGAAATAAGTACATACTGTTAAAAGAAGCAATGTCAACCGCCACTAAGCAGCAAAAGCTGTAACTAAGCCTCTCTGAAGTTAAAATAATTTTTTTAACTCTATGCTGTAAGATAATAATTTTCTCTCGTCCTCAGAATTGATTTGAATACATATAGAGATTGAACGTTATTCGGATGTACTTTATTATGTTTCTTGGTTTTTATATTTGTTAACATGGAAAACGCTCTTTTGGTATCAGCATTAGAATTTGGAAGAGATCGAATTGCATTAACTAATTTATTTAAAACGGGACATCTAACTTTTCCATCTGCCTTTTTAGTTGCCATTATTGTTTTTCATGCTTAATCAAAATGTCAATTAATTATTATCGCTTTCTGTTCTAATGTGAAATCCTTTTTTAAACATTGCCATTCTTCTTTTAATATCTCCTCATCAAATTGTTGGGCAACAAAAAGAACATCCTAAATGGTAGTAGTTCGGGCTGTTTTTTTCGTCTTCTTGCTGTAGAGCAAATTTTGATTTAAAGATCCTCAATTTATTCAGAAATTCGTCCTTGACAAAAAGTTTGTTACGAATTTTTTTTGTAGCGATGTTATAGAATGCCAAACAATTGTCGTAAACTGATTGACAATCTCACTTTGACCTTCTTGATTCAATCGATCAAGAAAATCTTGATCAAGTTTCTCCAACCATAACTTGATCAGGAGATAGACGATTACACGCATGCAAAGGATTATATTATACCTATTATTAATTATGTCCGAAACGAAATTTAATAATGGTGCTTTATAATATTTTTAAGAACGGTTTTCAAAAGATTTTTCGCAGCTGACTGAAGTAAATGAATTTTTGTTTCTTCAGTTTGAAAAGACGCATTAAACTTGTTAAATGCATCCAGAATATACTCGAGGAACAAGAGATACACTTATATTTCCTCCTGAATTTTATATCAGAGATAGTAAAGCCCTGACTTTGATTTCTCGCTCAATTGTTCTTCTTGTAAAAATTTTAACAGCACATCCCACTTTTCGTTCAGTCTAGCCACGCATGCATGATGCCATCGCGTTTCAGACAATTTTAAAATTTTCTTACAAGTTCCATCAAAACTAAATGATTTTTGAAATTAGTCAAAAATACATGCGCTTGGGACTATTAGAGATAACGATGTCACTTTTCGCAAAAGCACTTCGTATGCTTCAGGAATTGCGCTGCAAGTTGCATTTGCTACTAATGCAGATGCGTGACAAGGACATGACATCGTTATCAAATTTTTGCAATGGTTTTGTAATTTAGTTTTAAATGATTCGTATTTTCCTGTCATAACAGAAGTGTTATCACAGGAAAGAGCTAGAATGTTTGAAAACGGAATTTGTTTTTTCCACGTTTCAGTTCTAAAAGTTGTAAATAATTTTTCGACACTACAATCACTCGCGTCCAAATGAATTAATTCTAATAATTCCGTTCGAACATTTAAAGTCTGAGGATCGACGTACTGAACAAGAAACGTCATCCATTTATCATTAGTCAGATGTTTCGCCAACAAAAATAGAAAATTTATTATTATGTAATTTTTCGACCAACCGCTCCTGTTCGCGAACACATAAAACATTCTTTATTATTTTCGGCGCCTTATTCCGATTCATCGTTATACTTTTCAAGACTTTCGGATCTTCTCCAAGGTCTTGAAAGAAATTTAAGATTGACTTTACCGTTTCAAATGAAATATTTTTCTTAACAATTAATGCTGCAAATTTTATTTCCGCGATTTTTTTCCGATCTTCAAAAGATACAGGTTCTTCGTCATGCGTATTCAAATGTACGCTGAAGCCTCTTTTTCGATATTCCGAAATATGTTATTTGTTGACAGAATAAGCTGAGTCGCATAAGCTTGTCGGAACCACATCGAAGCTTTAGGTTGCAGAAGGAGCAAAAACAATTGAAAGGATCGTTTGGGATTGTGCAACCATAGTTTGAATTGTTTATTTTCAAGCCATAAATGACAAAATTTCAATTCACGAGATTCCTTTTCAATGATATTTAGAGCAATTATTTACCATGTTAGCGATAAGCTTTCGATTCAACATGTTTAAAAACTCGTGATGAGCAAGAAAACGTTTTAAGGAATACAGAAATATGAACTATCATCATTAGGAACTTTTTTAATCCAAAATTTACATTTCTCGTTTTCTAACTAATCATGAAAAAATTTACGTCTTTTTACGTGCTTAGAATCTACGCATTCCATACTGAAGAATACAAAAATACAGAAGAAAGAATTTAAAAAAACCAAGAAAAAACAGCAAATGATGAAAAAAAATAGTGTAACTGTAAATAACTTTTACAAGAATGCACACTATTGTTTGGAAAGAGAAAGAGAAAAATCTAACAACGTAACCATTAAACTAATACTATATTCAAAATAAATCCTACTACAAAAGAAAAATCACTTACACATCAAATTGTACACAGAATACAAATAATAATTTAACTATTATATATAATCTTCTAATTACTACAGGAATCTAATCACTATAGAAATTTTAGAAATCTCTAATGTGCTAAGCATGAAACGAGTAGAAATACAGATCGCGGAAAAAAATAATTTCATGTTTATGGGGGAGTCACGAAGGTTGCGTGACAATCTCATAGTGGTAGTAGTCCCACTTTTCATCGCGCCCTAATGCAAAGTTTTCCTGAAATTTTTATATGAATTATGACACCTACGAAAAATACTGAGAAAGTTCATATTCTTTTTGAAACATTTAGTATTCAATTTCTGATTTCTAATATATTAAAAAATAACACTTCTCTATAACTTTATGATTTCTAAAAAAATATTTTCAGATTTTAAAATTTTATCAAAAATTATAGAATGAACAATTTTAGAATACCTTGTGTGATGAGCGCCAAAAAAAGCGTCACATCATATAAAATGTTGAAATAAAGAAATATAAGTAAAATATCTCTTTTGGGTGAAATTGAAATATGTGACATGTTTATTATCCATATATAGGTCAATATTCATAATCCAATCTCACATATTCAATGTCATCTTATAAATATCTTAAAATGAAACAACCATAAGGAGCGTCTGTGTGAGATAAATTTTACGTTATTTAGATATAAGATCGATCTACGGATATCGTGATTATAATTCTATAAAAATTCATTAATAAAATCGCGGCCGAGGCTGATAAAATTAGCGAATAACTTCCAACATTATAAATTTCGTTAAATTTTAAATATGTATAGCATCTCTCGTCAATTAATGCACCAAAAGTTGGTGCATATAATAATTAATGAGGTATTGTTAAAATTTTCTGTGTGGATTATATACACATTTGTAAATCCAACTAATCGGTGTGACAAGTAAAACGCGCGATGGACATTTCATGCGCTATCGTGCTTCTTTTCCCTTTATTTTGATAATATATAGTTTTCTGAAATTTATATTATTACATTAATTACCAGTAAACGATTAAGACAAATAATATATTTGTAGAAGTCAAATAGAGTAGACGCGAAACTTTCTTTCCTGTTGGTTCAAATTTTGCGTAATTAGACCAGATCGTCGGCGCAGCGATCTGGAACTGATTAGTACGCGGTATCGCAGGGCACTCAATGAGGAGGCCCGAGAGAAGCGGAAGGATCGGAGGATCCTTCGAGGAGATAGATGAAGAACGACTTCGGAGGAAGAAAGTCTCGCGTTTCGCTAAAATAAAAAAAAAAGTTCAGCTTTACATCTCGTAACGAGTGCCTTTTTAAGTCCCCAACCCTTTCTCTATATTTACATCAGAAGTGGGATCTGACTCACGATCGGACTATCCGACGGATTATTAAGTTTGTGAGTGATTTAAGAAACTTTAAGAAGTGTGGCGAGTGAAATCGTTGTTATGGCGGACGAAAACTTTACAATCGCGCAGCTGAAGACTCTTAAGCAGTCTCTCAACCTGTCCCAATTAGATGATAAAGCAACTCTAAGGAAAAGATTGTTAAGACCCCATGAATGGGGTCTGGAAGGACTTCGAAAGAAGCATATACGTCGAGGGCTGTCAACAGATGAGTCAGGAAGATGAGTCTGACTACGGACTTCCGGGAGCAGCAGGAAGACAAGCGTCTATGATGCACGAAAATCCGAGACGCAGTCCGGTTGAGAAGGAAGTAGTGAATAATCTCGATAGAGACCTGGAACGCATGAGACGTGAGAACGAGATTATGTAGCGGCGCTTGGAAGAATTACGGCGGGAGAGGGATCGGACGACCAGCGCTGAGCGCGGTAAACAGTGCGCCATCTTCGACGCCGCGACCTACCATCTCAGCACTGGGGGAATTACTGAATGAATTTATGGGAAAGCTCGGAAGATATATTTGAGAACTGGAGATACTGGATACTTGAGAATTAGGCTTTACGATAGCTAAACAGTCAGATGAGAAAGATGAAAATTCTGCGGATGAAATATTAAATATTGAAGTGAGCGAAGCGACGGAATACGTTAGATGTGAATCCGAATTTACCTTATGCGATCAAAAATAAATTCAAGCAAATTATTTAAAGGCCGAAAAACTGTTAAAATCAAAGATAAAGGCGGAATTAAAACTGCACGTAAAGGAGAAACAATCATTTCATTACGTACCTAATAAACTGTCGATTGATGAGAAAGTTAAGGTACGGGCTCTTTTAGATGATCTGATGATCTGATCGTGGTATTATTCATCCTAGTTCTTCTGAGTATGCTTCATGAATCGCTTTGGTGCGGAAAAGAGATGGAAATATAAAAATATATGTAGATTATCGCACTCTAAACAAAGTCACTGCGCGAGATAATTATCCATTGTCAATAATAGAAGAGCAAATTGACGCGTTACAAGGGAAGCGTTATTTTACGTCATTGGACTTAAAGGATGGATTCTATCACATATATATAAATAAGGACAGCATAAAGTATATGGCTTTTATTACACCTTTTGGCCGATATGAATATATGAAGATGCCTTTTGAATTCAAAAATGTGCCAGCGCGATTCCAACGCTTTGATTCCAACTCAATGAGATTCTATATGATTTAATTAGAAACGGTGATGTTGTAGCATACATGGATGATTTTCTTGTCGCGACAGAGACTTTGAAAAACCACTCGGAGGTGCTTGATCGTGTTTTCAATTACTAGTAGAAAATAAACTCGAATTGCGATTAAATAAATGCTGCTTCTTATACTAGGAGATCGAATTCTTAGAATATGTAATTTCAACGGAAAGCGTACGGCCGAACTTGGGGATAGCAGCGATTAGAGAATTTCCGACTCCTAAGTGTGCCCAAGACGTTCAGAGTTTCCTCGGCTTATGCTCGTATTTCAGAAAATTCATAAAAGATTTTTCGATTATCTTATATGATTTGATAAAAAAAGGGGTAGTATTTGAGTTTGGTCCAAAACAGAAAGACACGATTGAACTTTTAAAACGAAAATTGATGTCGACACCAATCCATCCATATACAGTCCGACTGATGAAACGGAGCTCCACTGCGACGCGAGCTCGAAAGGTTTCGGAGCAGTGCTACTACAACGCAAGTCGAATAAGAAATTTCATCCGATCTTTTACTTCTCCAAGAAAGCCACTGAAGTCGAATCATGTTATCATAGTTATAAACTTGAAACACTCGCAATAATATACGCTTTGAGAAGATTTTGGATATATTTACAGGGTACTTCTTTTAAAATAATTATCGACTGCAACGCGCTAATTATGACCTTGAATAAAAAAGATATCCACTCATGAATCGCATGTTGGGCCCTAGAATTACAAAATTTTGAATATTCAATAAAGCATAGACCAGGGAAGAGGATGCAACACGTAGACGCATTAAGCAGGGCAAACGGTATTCTGATGGTCGAATATAACACATTCGAATTTGAGCTGTCTGTCGAACGCAGGATCCCATTATTAAAGAGTTGAGGACACACTTGGAGAAAGAGCAGGATAATTTATACGAAATGCGAAATGATCTTGTATATCGGGATAATCATATTTTATTTTTTGTTCCGCGCGCGATGGAGCAGGATTTGCTTCATAAGTATCACAACGATTTTGGACACTTCGGAGTAGACAAAACTGTAGCGCTATTGCAAGAAACGTACTGGTTTCCGCATTTGAAAACTAAAATTCGAAATTGTACGAAATGGCTTTTCAAAACCGTCAGGAAGGGCCGAGGGATTTATGCACAATACATCAAGGGAAATGTACCTTTCGAAACTCTACATGTACACCATTTCAGTTCTGTAGACAGAACGCATGCGTCAAAGAAATATGTATTTTTAATTGTCGATGCGTTTACCAAATTAGTAAAACTATACGCAGTAAAGATTATCACTCGATTCGATGTCTAATCGAAGGATTATTTTAGCGCTTATAGTAGACAAAAATTTTGATATCGGATCAGGGAATCAGCTTTACTTCGAAAGAGTTCTAAGAGTTTATGAAAGAGAGACTAACGTGAAAGTGACTGCGTCGCCTCAGACGAACGGACAAGTTGAACGATATAACCGAATGCTAGCGCCGATATTAGGAAAACTATACGATGGTAAGGATTGGCATAAATCATTAAGGGAAATTGAATTCATTATGAATAACACTATGAGTCGAGCGAAATTCTTAGCCGACTGTTGTTTGGCGTATCACAGCGTGGGCAGATGTTTGATGTGTTGAGGGAATATGTGGACGAACATAATAAGTCCGAGGAAAGAGACTTAGCATAAATGCGAGAAAATGCGGCTGAAAAGATTAAAAAGAATATAATGAGCGGTATGTTAATAAGAAACGCAAAGCAGCGCAAGAATACTGTGAAGGTGATCTAGGTGGAGTGCGGAATTTCGAGACTACGGGCGATAAACTAGCTCCGGCTTATCGGAGCTCATATACTGTTGTTCGTAAGTTAAGGAACGACCGATATGTAATAGCTGACATCGAAGTGTCTCAGCGGCTAATATGAAATCGTGGCGAGATAGGTAGGTCGATGGAAGAGGTATCATCAGAAAGCGACTCCGAAAGCGAAGATGATAAATTGTAGCGACAGCGTATAGAACAAAGCGACCGGGACAATCTTTTGTCAGAATGGCCGAAATTGTAGGAGTCTAATAGAGTACACGCGAAACCTTCTTCCCTGTTGGTTCAAATTTCGTGGAATTAGACCAAATCGTCGTGGCACGATCTGGGGAACTGATTGGTATGCGTGATCCCAAGGCACCCAATGTACCCAAGGCACCCAATGAGGAGGCCCGAAAGAAGCAAAAAGATCGGAGGATCCTTCGAGGAGACAGATGAAGAACAACCTCGGAGGAAGTTTTGCATCTCGCTAAAATAAAAAAAAAAGTTAGACTTTTAAAACATTTAGCAAACGTTTTTCTCAATATCGTGAGACAAACACTTTTTTTCTGTTCAACAAATTTCAATTGAATAGAAGAAAAATGTTTGTCTCAACGGTATTGAGAAAAGTTTGCTAAATGTTTGAAAAATCTGACAGTGAACTCTCCATAAAATTTCTCGTATTTAAAAAACCACATCGAATAGGATAAAAGGCGCAATATGATGAGATTTTTCAGTGAAAAATTTTGTACCTTTTTTTTTCATAAAATGTAAGTTTAACAGACTTAACACTTGAACTGAACGCTCATGTAAACGTCCAACCGTGGCCGTTTCTGAATTCTCAACGAATTGCTGCAAACACTTATGTAAACGTTAAACAAACATTTATGAAACTTCTCATTTTCGTCAGGGAAGCAAAAAGATAAGATGTAAAAAGCAGTAAAAAGCAAAAAACGGAAAGCACATTGTAGAATAGGCTATAGACCGATAAAAAACAAAACCAAAACGGAAGGTGCGCTAGGATTAGATGTTACAATTTTTGCGCTAGTGATGAACTGAGTATTAATTATATGCGGGCAATTTGAATTCTGTAAAACGCAACAGTGACATCTTTAATTTATTTCTTACATTATCGATTTCGCTCAAACGTCTGTTCTTATTTAATATATTGCAACGTCATCTCTTGCAAGATCGAATACCTATTGCTAGACTAGTTACGACCACAGTATATACAGTAGCGCAACTCTGTCGGCACCTTTGATTTAGTGTTGGCTAAAATGGAGTGCGCATGCGTAAAATAAGTAAGTTGCCTAGCATTGTCACGATTACTACCTAAATTTCTTTCTTTTTTCATTCTTTTTTCACAGTGTCAAAATTCCTCACAAAACTCACTAGATTTATTCGCATCACAATCCAACGAATTCGTTGAAGTGAGTAATACTATTGTAGGAACATATTGGAGCATATTAGAGCATGCGACGCGAATAAACTTAATATTGTAATGAAATAATTTAAACTTTATAAAAATTAATAAGAATAAATAATTTGTAAATATATTGAAAAAATATAAAGAAAAAATATTAAAAAATTAAGAAAAACATTAAATTAACTTAAAAATGTATATTTGTATAAAGAAATATTATGTAATTATATATCTATGAAAATATTATGAGAAAGCTGATAAATATAAAAAAAATTTATATACATATATATGTCCAAAAATAAGTTTAAAATACAATAAATAAAAAAAAATCTTTCTTGCTCGGTTTTTCTATTACTTTTGTTCACTTTTTTAAATGGACAATACACGTAATATTTCTCTCTAAATTTCTACTCTGAACCTTGTATGCTTGAAAGACAAATGTTTAAGTAGAACATTGAAACGGTTATTTAAATAGAGAGAGAGAGAGAGAGAGAGAGAGAGAGAGAGAGAGAGAGAGAGAAAGCAATAAAAAAAAGACAAGAGACGGGACAACTTACTTATTTCACGCATGCACACTCCATTTTGGTCAAAATCAGGAGAGTTGTGCTACTGTACCTATATACTGTGTTACTGCTTTGTTTACCATTCTGAATATTTACTCAGCATTCGTAGACACGTAATTTGCAGATTGATATAAATCTTCTTTTTAAACTTTCAATCTTAGTTCTGTAAACTGAATATGTGCACATAATATGCTGGATGCTGCATTATAATTTGGTCTATATGAATAAAACTTTTATATTAAAGAAACATCTACGTCAGGTGACAGTTCTATGAGCTGAAAAAATGTAAGTTTTTAACTTTTTTTTCGATTTTGGTATAAAGTTCACTGCAGTACCTCCCAATTTTGCGTTTACTTTAATCCTGTAAACGGACTTTTGATTTCGTTCAGTAAATTCGAAGTTTTTTTATCTGCAATATATCAACAATTTAATCATTTCAATATCTTCTTAAGTAGAGTTATAAGATATTGTGGACCAACCAGAAAGCCATGTTAGCACCTTAAGATATTACTTAAGACGGTCTTAAAATAAGAACGGACTATAAGCACCGTTCTTAAAAATCGAACTCCAATAGCATCACTATTTTACCGATTTATATCTACAGAGTGTCTGGAAATAATCGCTAATAATAATAATAATAATAATAATAATAATAATAATAATATAATAATAATAATAATAATAATAATAATAATCGCTAATAATCATTAATTTTTTTCTCATAAAGTTCTGAGAATTTTTTTAGAATTTTTTCAGAATTTTTTAATACCGTATTTTCTCATATTGGTAAAAATGAGAAAATGCAATACTAAAAAGTTGATAAAAATTTTTGAAAAAATTCTTAGAACTTTATGAGAAGAAAATAAATAATTTTTGTCTCTTGTAGTTTTTCTATAAAGTTGATAGTATTTGAGTAAAAAATTATTCAAGACCAATATTTGGCAATTTTTAGTAATTAAATATAATATCTTGTTAACTATGTATTTGCGAAAATTACAAAATGATAGAGGACTTTTCGACTCAGTTTAGTCCTCTCTACCTGCACATGAAATATTTGGCGATTATTTCCAGACACCCTGTATCAGAATAGAGATTGAGATTAGATTTAATTAATTAAAGCAAAATTTACTAAACTTGATGTGGGTTTTCTTTCTTCTGATTAATTCCAATCTCAATCTTAATCTCAACCTCTAGTCTAATACGAGCATTTCACACATACAATGCGAGATTTACAACACATACATACGGTTTAGAAAATATTAAAGGATAACTATTATGTACAATATATTAATATATAACACGATATTTCCTTTTATTTCTTTTCTTTTTAGTAAAAACTCTAAGATTCATTTCTAAAATTAGAGTATATATTAGGTGTAGTAAAAAGAAATCCATTATTTTTCCAATGGATGGCTTTAGTAATCTGTATCTCGTCTATTGCGTGATACAGATTACTAAAGCCATCTATTGGAAAAATAATGGATTTCTTTTTACTACACCTAATATATATACTCTAATTTTAGAAATGAATATATATTATATATATATATATATATATATATATATATATATATATATACATACTCTAATTCTAGAGATTTTTAAATGTAAGGTTATACATAAATACGAAAAATATAAAATTTATTGCATTTAATGAACTATATGACTTAAGAATCTTCATAAATAATTTATGAAATAATTGATTTCTTATGAAATAAATGATTGTTTTCTTTGATAATTTATTTCCATATTTATAATACATTATACATATTCATCATTTTATGACAAAAATATAAAACGTTGAAAATTGACAACTAATTCCTCTTTGTAACTACGTTTACATTTTATTTATATCTGTAAAAAATAAATTAATTCATATTATATTTTTATGTTTATAGGTATTCGCTTCTCGATGGACGTTTCACGGGATGAAGTTAAGGCTCTGTCGGCCTTGATGACATTTAAATGTGCGTGCGTCGACGTACCATTCGGCGGCGCAAAAGCTGGAATTAAGATTAATCCAAAGAACTATTCGGAACACGAACTGGAGAAAATTACTAGAAGATTTACGTTGGAATTAGCTAAGAAGGGATTTATTGGTAAGAATTCAAGCTAAAAATAAAGAATAAAAAACAATAAAAAAGTTTTTTTGACTTTGGCCAAAAGTGCCGAGACTTTGATGACATTCTCTGATGTAATATTATAAACGAATGGAGGCGTGACATTTGCGATTAATTTTAGACGTTATGGAAAACGTATAAGGCTGTATCACTGTCTCATAATATCTATGCTATACACGTTTGTGAAACTAACATATTATATATTAGCATCGCATGAAGTAACAGTTCTACTGGTATACAGTATAGTTCTACAGTTCTAGGTAGATTTTAGCAATAGTTCTGTCGAATTATGTTAAAAAATGTTTCAAAAAATGAGATGCTACCTTTGTATCTCACCATTCAGCATCTCACAGGAATTCAAACATATGAGCTATGAAATACCAAAATACAAAGAGTTCTATTATAGAATATAAGAGTTAAATTATATCAATAGTTTTGGCTATAAAACCAAAGAAAGATAATGGTACATATGGATACATGCAGCTGATACATGCATGCTGGCCGATTTTTAAAAATTCTGATTATTCCATCGCAATTCCAGTGTGTAGTTCTGACTTCATTTAAGCGTTTTCTAAATAGTTCTGGCGATAAACATTTTGGAAATTTCGTAAACAATTTTTATCGTCCGATAACGGTACATATGTTGTGACCATCTGACTCATGAGTGATGGCACAACTTCGTTGTGTTCTCTATTAGATTTTCCGAATAAATGAACTATCCCTGATAATCAAGCATGCTTCCCAAAATTATTCAATTTAATGTTGAGCACAAATTTTTTACTAGTATGACTTGCTGTGTATTTTCTTAATAATCATGCATATTCAACACGAGGGCAAATTTAAAACATTTCATGTCAGCAGATTCAGAGCAAACGGAGAACAACTGTTGCTTATTTTATTGTTAATAAAATGACTTTCATTCATAGAAAACTTTTATCATTCATTTTCGAAAACGTAACAGCAACATGACAAATCATTGATAGCAAATACATGGCAAGTTAGCAGCAACACATGAATTCACGAAATGCCATACCACAGGCAAATGACTTATACATTTTGTTCTAAATTTGCTGAAACTAATGCTGAAACTAATGCGCTCTATTTTCGGCAATATGGCAGTAACAACACAGATAGATAGCTAACAGGAATCTTATCTCAAGAATCATGTTCAGTAAGCTAATCTTTAGCGTCATCACTTCTCACCAAATACGAGTTGAACGCCAAACACGAGAGAGAGCGTGCCATTCTTTCTCTCATTTTTACTTAATTCATAATATTTACTCGTAATTATAATTCGTGGAATTCGATCGTTCAGCCCCAGAATCGGTAGAGGGGATATAAGCGGGAAGGATATCGGAGGACGAGAGAGATAGGCTGAAAAAACTGCACATAAGGTAACAAAGAAAAGAATAACAAATATATTCTCTCAACGTCAAATTATAGATGGTCTTTATAATGTACAATCTTTGAGCCAGGCTTTTCTTTTGGGGCCCGGCAACGAAAATAACGAAATCTAATTGTATATGCATCGATTAAATAAGATCACAAGATTTCGATGTTACCGAAGTTCTTACTATTATCGGATACTAAAGACAAATAAATGCGACACAAATATGTTACAACTAAGATTGTATCGTCAATAAGCAGAAGCTCGTATAATCACCAAGGATGATATAACATGAAGAAATAATAGCTACGCGACACGGAATATTTCTCTACGCGGAAATGATCTTGAGGCCGCGAGAAACAAAGTTTCTTTCTCAATACACAATTATACAGATATAATTTGGCTGTAGCAAGGGGCGAGTGCTACTTTGGCAACAGATAGTTCTCTAAAAATGGTCTTCGAGCGGATAGCACACGACTTGCAATCACTATTACGCGACAGCCGAAAAGTCGGCCGCTTGAAATCTCCAGAATTCTTAATACGCGATCCATCCGACGAAGTCTCGTGATCGGCGGTTTTACAAATAATGTGACACTCGTCTCACCAAGTTTGCTTCTCTTCGATTTCTCCAATCTCTCGACCCAGTCATCTCGGTAATTTCTCGCGTCATCGCAAGGATCGTTCGTCCTCCTTTACAATGGCAACATTCTGGCTCGGCCACAATACGAGTGCCGACCGGGATTTTTCCGTGGATCCACGCAGGCCATTAGACCCCCCTCTAATTAGGACCATATCATGCGTCGATTGCCTTTGTTGCTCACGCGATCCTGCGAATCGCGTAAGTCTTCGTGGGTCGTAGCGCGATATGGCACGTATTTCAAATTAGAAGGAGACTTTATTACAGGCTGCCTCTTGGTCATTCCAAATGTTAAATGTTGCTTCGCTACGGCGGATTCATATTTCAGCGTCTTTTTTTCGACGGACATAAAGAAATACAGAACGATCTGCGTGTACTGAGCTCCCAGATGAGATGATTTTAGTGAATCCTCTTCAAATTTTCTTGTGCCTGATCGGGTGAGACGACAAAAATATAAAAAGAAATATCGCAGATCATGATTAGATCCGTTAGCGATAGCAAAAATATAAATTTGGAGATTAAATTAGAAAAGTAAATTATAATATACCGAGAGGTTGATCACTGAGATATTTTTGTATAAGGGCTAGATAATTCAGCGGTAATCTAAACGAAACGACTTGGGTAATCCAAGGTAATTTTTGGTAAATCTAAATAATCTTTAGCGTTCTCAAGTAATCTAATAGGAAATCCTAAAGGCCTTAGTAGAAAGCTTATAATCTTAAGACTTATAACTTAAGTAACATCTTATGTCTTTAGTAATGCATAGTAACTATGTATCTTATGATTTATGTCTTAAAGGCATATAAATACGTGGTACCTTTAAAACATAAGACTGTCTTATGAGTTACTAAAACCATAAGATTTAAATTATAAGACGCTGTGTTAAAATTATAAATCAGCTTTCTGCTAAAGCCCTATGTAATCTAATGGTAATATTAAATAATCTGTAATTTAATTTAATTTTAATTCTAAATATTCTAGATATTCTTAAAGTAGTCTCAGCTAAACTGAGATAATCTAAGGTGATCTTTAATTTTTTAAGTTAGTCATTGACAAGCATTTTGTATCTTTTTATAATAATATACTAATCAAATGTTTAAAATAAAATTTCTGTTTAAAAATTTAGAAGTTTTTAAGTGACTGCAAAAAGATAATAATAAAGAAGTTAAGAATAGATATCTATATATTTTGATCCTATTAATATGCATGATGTTAACTATTTCTCAATCTGATTGAAAATTGATTATAAAACAATTTAAAAAAAATTTAGTTACATCAGGACTTTAATAATGTTTAAGTATTGTAACGTTTTCACCGTTCGTCACAAGGGTCGTTTGATTTGATCGGAAATAGCGCGGTATTTTCGTCCTTCCGACGCGGAGGGCGGGCGTCTCGGCGCTTATCGCGATTTCTGAGCAATTTTTATTGTCGTGTTTCGCGGAAAATTATTAGGTGTTGGAATTAATTCGTAGCGTTTTTAAATGAAAGAATGTTATTTATTTCACATGAGCATTAAAAAATACATTAATGAAAGTACTTCCTATCACTTGTAAAACGCTACGAATTAATTCCAACACCTAATATTATTTCTTTTGCGAGTTTCTTTAGAACTTTGTTATCGACGGTTAAGAGAGACAATTTATACTTATGAAGCTTCGTCTTACGGACGAATCATCTTCACAGACATCGAGGAAGAGGATCATAGACGCACATTGAAGGCATCAGATCACTCCAGGAAGTGACATCGCTTTGACTTTTTGCAATAATCTATTTGTGATCATATGATCCTGTTGCCGAATTTCTTCTAGGCACTCGTTAAAGAGGGAATGACTCGAGCGGCATGAGGAGATGGATCTACTCGCTACCATAAATCGAGCAAGAGACCCCACCAACGGTACTGCAAAGGAGCCTTTGCGGGGAATGGAAAAGAAAACTTTCCAACGGAGGGGCCATCATATTCTAGAGACCCTCCACCCGGATAATGCGGAGGAAAATCTTGCGAGCAGCCGCAAAAGATGTCAACCACCAATCATATCCCGCGTGCAGGATACAGAGCGCGCGACGCGACAGCGACTCGCGAAGGCTGTTAATTACTTGTGAATTATGTTTGTGATATTTAAAATATGCAAGCGCACCGCGTCATCATCGTTGTTATTAGCCAAAAGCCAATGCAGTGGCATCCGACTGGTATTCGACCGAGAATGCATATATGTAGAATGCATCGTTACATATTCAGGGTATATTTGAAATAATGCCTACTAATCATATATATTTTTTTTGTTACTCAATGAACAATGTCTAAAATCGATGTAGAAAACAACTTAAAAATATATAAAGATTATGCGTTTCGCATAATCGGGTTTTCTCCGTGTCCAAGAATGGATCTGGACTGATAAATATGATCCCAATGTGCATCTCGTTGAAAAAGTGTTGCGCAAAAGGGGGAATGAAGTTTACGTGAAATAGTTGGGATTTAATAATTCGCACAATTCGTGGATACATAAAGACAATGTGTCGTAAAACTTATATTTATTATAAAAATATGAATATATATATATATTAGATACGTATTATATATATTAGATACGTCAGTGGATTAGTTTGCTGCACTTTGATAATTTTAAACACTCCGTGTTCCAATTCGGAACCTTTATTGTAATCTTTATCACAGACTGTCTTGAATTTGCTTACACGCACTGAATTATCCACTTTGTATCGCACGGGTGCGGCAATCTTTACGCGATTGTAAACGATTGTGTAGTTAAGAGCCTGTCAGCGATCGCGGGGTAATGTCGACGGGATGCATACCGATAGTTTCACTTGCGCGCGTTGTAATTTCATGCGAGACGCGGCAGGATCAATCCATTTGTAATAGTAATACTTGGTAAGTTATAAGGCTTGAAAATTACAGTATCACTGGCATTAGCATTACTCAAGGTATCCGACCTTATAACTCGAAAAGTACTTAATAAAAAATTATTTTATTATAGTGTTTTGAAAAACTCGAGGAAAGCTACAAGAATATGCAATGAAAAATTGGAGGTTAAAAAAATTCAAAGTGACCTTGCCCTGACCTTGACACCATCCAAGGTCAAACTTGATACCATCTTATGTCCCCTCGAAGTCACAAAACTTTTGTCTGAAATATTTTTCGATTTAACGCAGTGTTTCTGAGATATTTGAATGGATCCTTTAAAATGAAACATCCTGTATATAACGTGTATTCTGTATAATCGAGAGATTCCGTGTCATTTTTAATGTTTAAGCCACTTATTTGTTTTTTTTATAAAAATCATTTCAGACGTCAATCTTTTATGTAAAAAATCTTTATCTAAAATATTTATGTTTTCCCAATCGAATTTATGTGAGAAATCAAGTCATTATTGTGTGCAGTAATAATTGAAGTTGTGTTTCAGTTACTGTGATTTCTGTGTTCTTTAATGCGTGCTTTTAAAATTCTACTTGTTTGTCCCATGTATGACGCATTGCAATCCTTGCAATTTATTTTATATACAACATTGGAATGTGACAGAGTGAGGAGCTCGTCCTTTTGAATGCGGATGAATTTCTTTATAATAAATACCTTTGTCATGCTTATATAAGAACTTTTATTAAAAAACGTAAATCAATTTACAAGGACTCCTTATTGTTCCAAAGAAATTTAACGATAATGGAGCAATAGGAGTTAAGCGCGGTAGTTGTTGCGCAAATAATATACAGATATAACACAAAACTCTATTAAATTAACACGTTTACATGTTTTGGCTCATTTTTGAGCTCTTTTCAGAGACATAAATCACTCTTATTAATATAATCTATACGTAATAATTATCTATACGTAATAATCTTGCCATAGTGAGCTCCCTCCACTACACTAAAAAATCCCTACACAAGAATTAAACTCAGATGAATGTTAAAAAGAAAAGAAAATTTTTTTGAACCTTAATAATTTTCAATTACAATGAAAGTAAAGAAGTTCACCACGAATAGAATATACCATATCGCAAACATTAAACACAAATCTAGTCAAAAATTAGTTCTTGATTTGTTGGCCAGTCAGTGTCAGATTAAGTGTACTATTTTTTAAAAGTTAGTTAAAATTTCTTAATTTTAAAACTCTAAAGTTCTCATTATTTAATTAAAAAAAAGAGAAATCAGACAACAATCAATAGTCAAGATATAAAGACTTAGTTTCTATGCAAAATACAACACTGAATGACTGGAATCAAAACAAGTTAACATTTATAGCTTGTCAATAATCGGAAAGTAGACCTTGGGAAACATCTCCATATCCATCTATAAAAGCTCATGTGTCTGTCTGCTGATGTATAACATCTCCGAAAGCCTATTTTTTTTTTTATACTGAGGCTTCTTATCCAGAATTGCAACATTCTCTCAATTAAACTCATGGTCCTCTTGCTACCGGTGATCAGTTATGACCGAACGGGTAGATATATTCCATCAGATAAGGATCTTATGCTGCGTGATTCTCGACTTTAGCTTCATTTTCCCTACGGTACACTGAAGTGGACATGAATCTGTTACAATTGGGAAGGAATACTAGAGTTTTTATGAAAGACATGAATAATAGGATTATTTTTACTCGAGCTGATAAGAATAACATGACGATAGCACTGGGTAGACAGATATATGTTTTAAAAGTAAAACTGAGATGCTTCAAGATGTTGATACTAATGAAGTCATTAGAAAAAAATCCTACTAAGAAAATTTTAACAGGTTTACATACTGGTGAGGTGGAAAGATGCGAATTATATATCTAATTCTAAATACAGAATATTGTTATGTAGCTCATGTGATACTTCTTAGAACCTATGCTCTTCTAAAAATACATAAGCAAAATTGTCCTTTTCGCATAATAGTTTCCTCAATAAATAGTCCTCTATATTCATTAGCCGCGGTTAGTCCCTCCAATGCGGCTTCATAATCCGCGAGGGACAGCTTCGATTGGAAGTAGCAGGCGAGGACGTCGATGGCTCCTCACTCGGCCTAGACATAGCAATCCCCCTGGCGATGGGGGAGGGAACCTTTCGTGTACCTCTAACGGTCACCTAGTGCCATTGATCCCCCCCGCTATCCTTCCCGAATCCCCAATCCAAACTCTTGACAATTCAGGGACTCAGTACGATTTGCAGGGGCTTTGCACTCTCATGCGGTGTACCCCTGCCATCCACACTAATAGCAGCAGCCCGTACGGTCTATCGGTGTTTCGGCAACCTTGGCCATTCTCCTCTTTTTCCTCTCTATCATAGTGGTCCACAGCTCCGCTGTCTGTCTATTTGTAGAAGCTATCGTAGTCTTAAGTAGTATCGCCTGCCAGGGCCCTAGGTGGCTTTGGATTTGGCCTTACCATCTTTTACCTCCCCTCATATTACTTTGTGCAGACGCACCCTTATCTGGGACAGGTTTTAGCCCGCAATGGTCAAGGACCTTCAGGAAGATCGCCCTTTCGATCGTCCGGTTCAGTGAGATCTACCTCAATCCCCGATATCCTGTGAGCCGGGTTTTCTCCTCCTTTTTCTTCTCACCGGTGATTTTACCGATGGTCGTGATGTTATCATCCTCTGCGTTATAACTTCCGGGGCTCCTCCAGACGCTTTTCCTTCTCTAACAGTGAGGATCAGAAAACCTCAGGAAGCCAGGCGGAATGTACTTTGTGGAATGTACGGTGTCTTTATAGTGGGGGAGAAGGGTGTAGTATCCCCCCCCCCCTTTTTATCTTGCTCCGCTGCGGTTTGGAAAGTTTCGCGGATTCCCCAAGAATCGGTGGTGGTGATTTTGCTTTCTTGCCTAAGCAAGAGCGTCCTCACGTGCCTTCTTGGCAATGCCTCGTATCTCCTCCTAAGCTGGAGCTTCTCCCTATACAGAGTAATCTGCTTCTTGAGGAGCATGATCTTCCACTCCTGCCTTCCAAGACAGATATTCTGCGGGGCGCTGTCTACTGCACGCTTTCCGAGGATGTCGCATGCGGCGATGAGGTCACTGCTTATCAAAGGTGACTCACGATATCACTTTTTATATTCTTGGACTTCTCGATGGATTTTACAATACATTCAATAACCTTATTGGCCTGGTCCACAATAACCTTCGGGGATTGCTGCTCGAGTTCCATCAAGAAGTCCTGCGTAATCCAACCTTTTTACGTTTCTCTTGGAGGGGGGCTTCGCGATGAAGGCCGCGTCTTTAACAAGCGTTTCGCCTACCAGGCTTTCGCTCGGCGCGTTTACTTTTCGTAAATGATCCTCGTGCGTAGAGTCAAGCACTGATCTCTCCCGCTTCTTGGAGGTACTCTCCTTTGAGGAGCCTGGCCCCTCTTTGTGCGATAGCACAATTGATAGCTTTATCTGCCTTCTTCTTTGAGGAGGTTACGAACGGAGCACCACACCTCCCTCACGCGGTCGGAACACGCATGCCTCTTCCGCCTCTCCTTTCGTCCGAGCTTTTGCAAAGCAAGTCCTCTGCTCTTGTAGTTCAAAGATTCGTTCAGTCATTTTTGAATTAATCCCACTCTCCACAGCGGCTCCGCCAGTCGGGCATGCTCTCCCTTCCTCAGAGATATGACCTAGGAAGGGCCCTGAGTTCCCCCGAGAGGCTGGTATGTGCCACGGACAGAATGGGCATCTGAGCCCTTTACACACCGTGAGCGAGGAAAAGTGCAAGCCCAAGTCCTTAGGCCTCGGTAGTCGCGCGTTTCTAGGGACGTACACAAAAATTATACAAGCATTTAAGATTCAGCTAGACCTTTTAAGGCTTTGATTTCTTAGTTTGTATTAAAACTTTAAGTCAATAGAAGTTATGTATACGTACATATATATAAAAATCACTTTTGTTTTTTCTATACCAAAAATTATATTCAGAGTGAATCAGAGTCGTTGAACCAACTTTTTGCCCTATGAGAAAATTATTAACTTCATACCTATTAGATTATAATGTGCATGCAGATTATCGATAATTTTCTTATAAGACTGTGTGCGAGAGCGCACCGCGCGAAAGATTCGAGTGAGAAAAAGGCACACGGTTGATATGATAAGCGACAGTAAAGAGAACTTCGTTTCTTTGTAATTTAACAAAAGAATTTTCTTTAATATGCACAATTACAAAGTCAAAAAAATATAATTAATTAAATATTAGATTAACAGAATATTAAATTCGGTCACCTTTTCCAATACAATTTGGAATCACGGTAATAAAAATTCTCGGCGATTTTCTCGAAAGATTCGTTTTATAGCGATTTCACTAAGCGGTTAGCACGGCGATTTTACGAAGCGAGATTATAACTCTAAGAACTCTAAGAACTTTTTCGAAGTAAGAAGGAGGACGGCGAGATCGAAGCATTTATTGCTTTCGGCCTGAGCTTTCTTTTTCGGGAAAAATCCAATCAAAATTTGCCACAATCATAATTATTACGTGGCATTAGGTGTACAAAATTGATTGGCGCTTTGGATTCTTTTCTAACGACGTTCAACGTAACAGTCATGCGCGACAGAAAATCCGTGCGTGCGATTGGTGACAGCGCGTGATGTATTCGTTGGAGCGCGGCGCTCGCGTGCGCGAATTGAATCGTTCTAGAACTTTCGATTGTCCGTTGCCGGTAACGACAACTTGTTTGCGTGAAACGAATTGTTTTTAAAAAGAACAAAGAACGACGAATTCGATGATTTTAACGAGGATTAAGATCATGCTCGAGATGAAATCACGAGCTCAATTTATGCATGCGTTCAATGACAATTAATGTCGGTCGACTGAAAGAATTCTTGCTTTTCTTTCGAATTACCGATCTCAAACAACTGGTTCAACTTTCAATGACTCTGGTTCACCCTGTATATATCTTGATGATCACTGGCGAGATAAACTCACATATAATATATGAAAAAAGTTTTTGAAAAGCTTAAAAAAGCGTATGTTATATTTGATTTTTGAAATTATGTCAAAATGGAGCATTATGTTAAAAGAATTTTATCTCTTAAGCATGCAGCACACGATGCTTGTTTTCTTGTTGTATTCCTAGCTGGATTAGAATCTTACTATCGTATTGGTTACGGTACTAGAGTTAGCATCGTAGCCAATATAATGGCAAAAATTTATTCTAACTATCAATCCAGCAAGGAAACAAACATTGTGTGCCGCCGGTTAGAAAGGTTTATTTTTTTTTAGGACCTGGAGTTGATGTTCCTGCTCCTGATATGGGCACCGGTGAACGCGAAATGTCTTGGATAGCCGATACTTATGCGAAAACTATTGGCCATCTCGACATCAACGCTCACGCTTGTGTCACTGGCAAACCCATCAATCAGGGTGGCATTCATGGTCGCATTTCTGCGACAGGACGTGGAGTGTTCCACGGATTAGAAAATTTCATCAACGAAGCTAGTTATATGAGCATGATTGGTATGTTTATGAATTAATTAGCTAGTTTATTTTAATTTTCATTTATATATTAGGTGTACAAATAAGTTTCCGCCGTTTTTTATCAAAAATTAAGCATTTTTGTGAAAGAACGATACATAATGTTTTATTGATGTAAGTAAAATGTAAGTGCAAGTTCTTTTTGCGTTTGGCACGAATCTTCATTCAATAATGCTTCCAATTCCGTGTCTTCGTACACTTTCGGCCTTCCGCTACGTTCTTTATCTTCGATGTCAAATTCACCGTTCTTAAATTTTTGAAACCATTCACGACAACTTCTCTCACTTAAGGCAGCCTCACCATATGCTTCTACAAGCAATCGATGAACCTCAGCTGCAGATTTCTTCAAATTAAAGAAGTAAATCAAAAGTTTCCGCAAATGACGCTTATTTAGCTCAAAACTCGCATTTTCGCACAAAAAGAAATATGATGCTGATACAAAATCGCTAGTATTTCAAGGTTATGTTGTTGACAGATGTCCAACCTTACGATATAATGTTTTACATCAGACAATTTTAACCATAGCTTGCTAGTGGCGCCATCTTTTGTCAAACGGCGGAAACTTATTTGTACACCTAATAGAATGCATGAAAAGACATTTAATTATTATATTAAAATTGTATTTGTAGGTATCGGGTTTTTAAGTTCTGTGAGTGAATTCTGTATATACTTCATTGAAATTTTGTTAGATGTGACCATACAGACTTTTGTAAATAAACTGCTAACTCAATGTGATAGAAAGAGATGAACCAGATTTCGAGCTATCTTGTTTTGTTTCTTGTATACATATGTATGCATTCTATCTGTGAGTATACGATACGAACTAAGCAATGATTTTTCATGTGATTTATACATATGCGAGTATGTGAAATTAAACATGGCGCTACCCTACGTCTGTCTTCTAACATGGCGGCAAAGTTGACAGTCTATTTATAGAAGTCTGTGACATTATAAGTCAGAATTAATTGAAGATGAAGACCATAGACATATAAGATAGACTCAGCATTAGTTATATATACCTGAGTTTAGCAGAACGATGCGAGAGGCAAAATATTGAAGCAATCTATTTTCTACGCGTGCATCTTGACAGTAAACTTTGATAATACTCAAGAATTCTATCTTTGTCACCGATTTTAACAAAATTACTCATTCGATGTGGTTTTGCACGAAATAAACGAATCTGGCAAAACAAAGTAACGCTCTGCTCCGTAAACCGTAATATTAATCATTGAAGTTAATGACTATTTAGATTAGAAAATCTGTCACATCGATGGTATAGAGCATGAGAACATGTAAGTTAGGCCAGAATACCCAGCAAACGAGAATAGATTGAAATAGATTAAAATGGATTCAGATTTTCAGAAATACGTATTCATAAATGTTAAAATGAATTCTTTTCAATTTTGAATGCATTTATATTCATTTATAGGAATAGCATGGAGTATATCTCTATGCTTTTCAATCTAAAAATAATATGGTATTTTGTGTACATTAAATAATATTAGTCAATTCAAAATTGTGAATAGAAAATGCAGTTTTTTAATTCAATTGAATCTAAAAATAATATCAGCCATTTCTGTGCATCGTGAATACTGCACAATTCAAAATTCTAAATAGGAAATGCAGTTTTTTTTTCCAATTGAATAAAAAAAGTTTTTATTTAAAAATGAACCATAAATGCTACTTAATTTATTCAAAATTATGAAATTACGAAATTCTTCATTTTAATCCAACTAAGTTCAAAAAAATCTTATAACATAAAAATAATTTAGTTATGTTCTTTATTTCTTTTTGATTAGAAATAAAATGAATGATCGATGTTAAATACTGGCAAATCAAACCGAGCACATCCCGAATATTATTCTGATTGTGGCGCAAGACCGGCCAAGCGAGATTAGGTTATCCGTTTTTTACTCAATGCCCAATATCGTCTTATAGTAATGTAAATTGTTTATATTTCATTATATTTGTTAAATGATGATATTTTTATTATATTCATGTAATTTCGTGCGCTAGATTAACTGGTTATAATTGAAGTACACAATGAATAACATACTTCGATACTCTTTTTTAATTGAAGAAGTGATGTAGCAGGTAAAAAATTCATAATCCAGAGGTCTCAAGTTCGAATCCCATTAAGGTGCGTTTTTTAATATAAGTTAATTTCAGATATAATTATTATAAATATCTTAGGAATAAAATTTATAAGCCTTAAATATAAATAATTTTTTTTTTTCGAATATTAAACTAGTGTCAGCTCGGATCCCATCCATTTCAATCTATTTCAATTCAATCAATTCATTTCAATCCATTTTCATGATTTAAAGTACGCATTCAAAAAATTTCAATCTATTTTAACCCATTCTTGTTTACTGAGATAAATATTTTTTGCTTTAATCTCATCCAAATCTGTGAGGAAGATAGAATTCTTGAGTATTACCCTTATTTTTATATCTTATTTTATTTTTTTCAGTTATATAAATGTCAAGATGCGTGCGCAGAGAAGGATAGATTGCTCCGATATTTTCTCTTGCACCGTTCTGCCAAATCCAGCATATACTATAGAAAAGTATATGGATGTTGGATCTATCTTACGTTTATGGTGAAGACGCACACACTAGTTTGTGAAATATGGGATGGTATGTGAAATGCACGTGAGATGCTATATCAAATTTACTTTACATGTAACATTTACTCAGGATTGGGAAGTAATGCATTACTTGTAACGACGTTACATTTTCGTTACTTTTTTTTGATAATAATTTTGTAACGCCGTTACTTTTTTTTTATTAGTGACGAAAAAGTAACAACGTAAAAATTTATTTATTGAATAACGAAATTGACCCCGTTACTCTCGTTACTTTTCTATAGCTCACGGCCATCACGGACAAGATTATAGGTAAAAAAAACTAAATAAACGAAAAACTTTTTGCCTGTTTTTGTTTCATTCAATATCCTCACTTTAGCATAAGAATACTAAAAATTAAAATATCTATTATATAATAAAATACCACAGAATTAAACATAAATATGTAAAATATTAATAAAAGTGTTCAAAGATGAATATCTTTCTAAATATCTTATATTTAATATATATTCTGTCTTAGCATTCTGTCTTAGAAGCCTGTTTTAAAAAAGTGTAGTTATGCAGAAGACAGGCTTATTCATCGATTTTGAAAATTAGGGTCATTTGACGCGTTCGTGCACGAAATGAATGAATCTGACAGATTTCTTTACCTCAATAGTCATCAATTTTAACCATTAATATTCTCGATTCGTCGAACAGAGCAATACTTATTTTTCTGCTAGATTCGTTCATTTCGTGCAAAAACGCGTCGAATGATCCTAATTTCATCAAAATTGGTGAATAGTCTCCATAATTACAAAAAAAAGTAACGGAAAATAACGATTTTTTATCGTTACTTTTAAGTAACGGTAACGCGTTACGTTTGAAAAGTAATTTTTCCCACTCTGGGGACTCACACACCTTACTTACATGTATTTTGAAGAAAATTAAGAGAACTGGTACAAAATTAATTTTTAAAGATTGGAAAATTATCTTTAATGAATAACATTTAATATGATCGTTTTGTCTTACAACCTTTTGAAAACGCGCCATTATGTCTGATTATTTTTTAAATCTTTAGATAATGATATAATTGCATGATGTGGACGGAAACGTTTTTGAATTTTTATCGCATTTTTTGTTTCCGCGAAAAACAATATTTTCACTTTTTACTCAACACATTAAGTTACTGTTCATTGTAGTTACTGTTCATTTCATAAACTGATGTGAACACTCTCACTTTCTCTCAATTCCGAATCATGATACTACTTCTAACAATTTTTACGAAATACAAAATATGTTCATGTAAAACAATTTGATATTCCACAAGTACAGTTTTAATGAGATAATACTAAGAAATAAATACTATTTTGCAACATGAGTGTAAATAGTCATTTCTGACGTATTTTTACATGTTGAATACAAATCTGTTGACAAAAGTTGGTTATTACGTCACAATTTAGAATAAAATGATTTCAAAAAGGCAAAAAACAACGATTTTAAAGGTATAGTTAATTTTTGCTTAATTTCATGAATGCTTTATCAAAGTATCAATTTTTAATTTTAAAATGCGTTCGAGTTCAGTTTAATATGATTTTTTGTTTTCAAAATATAAAAATTTGTAAATAGATACTATTCTTTTCTCATGTTCAACTTTGTTCGATAAAATTAATTTTTTCTTTCATTATGTATGGTAATAATCATATCCAACATATTTTTACTTGTTGAACATGAATCCGTTGGCAAAAGTCAGGAGATGTGCTAGTGTCTTACGCTAAGAGTACGCGCAGTGATAGCATAGCGTATGATTGTGTATCTTTATGCGATCCGTTTTCCAAACCACGATTATTGGATCTTAGTAAGGACTGAACCAATCAAGTTCTAAATAGGCTCAACCGATAGCTTCTACTCGAAATATATCATGATAGTATTTTTATGTTTTTTTTCTCTGCATGCTCTACACGAAAATATTGCGATGCAAAGTTCTGATGTGTGCAACTTTCGCGATTTCGTTTTAAGAAACTCCAATATCCTTTTGATATTTTTGGCGACATAAGAGGCGCTAGCAATGCATCAGTAAATACTGTTATATCTTATACACTTTCCAAGGGATTTAAACCACAGATTTCTATACTATACAATAGACCGCTAACTTTTCTCGGATATATGACTCCCAAAACCATGTACTGAATTCATGCGCGTGTGCGGTGTTAGAGGATCTTCGATCTAAACATATATAGGTCATATATGTGTTGTATACATGTTAGGTTACGTATCAGACTTCACCACCACATTGACATTACACTCTGCATTTAAATAATCAGCTCCTCTTAAAATCTTTCCTGCATATTCTTTTTCCTAAACCCTATACTTTCCTTACTGCCATTTTTGCTTTCTTTCCAATCTCTTTTATGTGCTCGTTATACTCACCTCTCAATGTAAAACCTAAATATTTTAAATTCCTAAACCTTTTCTATTTCCTTTCCTGCCCATTTCCATTTTTCTTTTCTCTCCCTTCCTCTCTTATTATCTACCATTATTTTTGTTTTTTCTGTATACAATTCTAATTTTCAATCTTCCAAAAATCTCCTGAAAGTTTCCTGAAAGATCATATCTTGTAATATCTTTCTACTTTTAACCACAAACACAATATCATTTGCATATATCAAGGACTATATTCTATTTCTTCCTACTTTTAAGAACTTTTCCACATATCTCTTTTTTTCTAGCTCTTTATCTAAATCTGCTATATACAAATTGAAAAGGAGTGGACTCATTACACATCCCTGCCTTATTCCTTTTCTTGTCCAAAACTTCTCCGTATCTTTGCCTCGTCCTTACTTTCACTCTATACCTCTATACCGTCATATATTTTTTTTATCCCCTTTACTAGAATCTCACTTATTCCTTTCTTTCTTAAAGTGTCCTATAACTTGCCTCTGTTCACTTTATCAAAAGTCGCCTTCAGATTCATGAATATCATGTATATTTTTCTCCCTTTTCTCTCTATACTCTACTAGAGCCCGGATTAAAGTTCTGAGATCGCATCAACCGTAGCTAGTTCTCCCTATTATCGCATTCCTCACCTCCGTGGCGCCGTCGCTCGCCACGGCTTCGGGCGAATGGCAATAGGGAGAATCATGAGGAACGCGCTATGGTTGACTGGTACGTCGGTCGATGAATAATTCGGGCTCTACTTATTACTATCTCTTTGTATCAAGCGCGTCAGTACAAAGATGTTATCCATCGTTGATTTTCCTCTTCTAAATCCTGCTTGATTTTCTGAAACTAGGTTTTTTATTTCTACCTCCTTCTCAAGCCTCTGTTCCTTAGGACCTCAGCATATATCTTGTAAGCTGTGTACAGGAGTGAATTCTCCTGTAATTTGTTACCCTACTCTCATCATCACTTTTGTACTACAGAACGACAATGCTTTCTTTCCATTCTTGTGGAAACGTACCTTTTTTTCATATCTTTTGTAGCAAATTCATCAACTTCCTTCATAACCCTTTTCCAATCCAACATATTTCTGCTTCCATTGGGATTCCATCCAAACATCCTGATGTTTTTCTTACTTTTACCGCTCTTTTTATTTCCTCCTTCTTCAATTTCTCTTTCTCCTCGATCTCCAGTTGTGTTGCATTTCTTGGTCTCCATCCGTCTCGTCCAATAACTTCTTAAAATATCTTCTCCATTCTTCTTTCTCTATGTTATTATTCAGGAGATGGTAATGTCTCCGGCCATGTTAAAAAAAAAAGACACTATAAGTCTCTTATACCGAGTCACCAAAGTTCATTTTTTGGGGGTATAGAATTACTAAAATATAAAAAATTTTGAATCATAATATATCCTAAAAGGCGGCATCGCCACGAGTAATTTGGATCAAAAGAAATAAAAATCGGTCAAGCCATACAAGCGGTCAAAAAGTGATGATTTTCGTAAAAATAAAGTCTTCTTCCTCTTCCTCTTCCTCTTCCTCTTCCTCCTCTTCTTTCTCCTCCTCCCCTCCCTCCTCCTCCTCCGTCCGCAGTCACATGCTCTCTTCTCTCTCACCTTTCACTCACATTTCCCCCAACTTCGACCAACTCCATCCCTCCCCTTCACCTCCCCTACCTCTACCCCTCTCTTTTTCGCCCCATCTAACTTTCTTTCGTCCTTTCTCATCTTCGTCTGCTGAAAGTGTCCGATGGTCATTCAGGGTCGTGAGTTTAATATGAGTTAGGATCATTTTAATTTTTTTAGATAGCTTTGTAATGCGTGATGGGTGACTGCTACAATTTTTCGAAGATTGTTCGGTATGATGATCTTCATAATGTATGAAAGGGTCAAGGTCATCGGAGATGAATTATCCTTCGATGGTCAATAAGGGTCATTATCTTGACTATATATGTCACGGTCAGCGTCATCGGAATTGAATTCCCTATTTCATTTTTATATAATAATAATTTCTTAACGTGAGATAGGTGATTGCTACTTCCGAAGGTTGCAGGAAATGTAGTGGGAAGACAACTATCGTACGCCGCAAGTCTATGTTAATAAGTAATAATTTCAGATTGAAAAAAGGAATAAAATTAAGTAAAAGTTACCGAAATATGATGAAAAGGCTATCCAAAGCATATAATTATAAAGAAAGACAAATTGAAAATAACAAACGGCGTTTCGAGCGCAATTGAATCAATGTTATAATTACAAAGTGACAAGTATATATATATATATATATATATATATATATATATATTTAAAAGAGAACGGTTTTAAACTGGATAAAGAGATAAAAAGATATATGTACAGACTTCTAGTGGATGTGTACTGATGGTCATTATCGCAACCTGTTATAAAGCTGACCTGTTATAAAGCATTACGTCTCAGTTGATGTAGCCTCGCAGAAATCCGCGAAGGCTGTCCAACACGCAGGGGAGCACATAACCGCCCTGACAATGGAGCTATATATCCTGTCAAAGACATCGAACCCCAACCGCTCAAAAAGTGACATCCTCTCCGCGGCCCAAGATGGGCAAAACCACAGCGTGTGCATCGCCGTATCCGCAGTATGTATGACAATGCGCATAAATCGGCGACGCGTTACGCTATCTCAAAAAGGTAGGCCTCAAAGCACCCATGACCCGTCAAAATCTGGGTCATGATGCGGATTGTATGAATATACTGAAATTAAAGAATGAGACTCTCCATCATCCACTCTCATGAACGCAACCATATTTTAATATTGTTCCATTTCACATGCGAGTATCAGATTAGGACATCTTCTGGAATGCCATGCAAATCCTAATCTGTGCAAGTCATATATTGCAACAATAAGCACTTTATCGCCTCATTTTCCTTTCATGAGGAATATTCGAGAAAATATCTACAAATTGATAGGCAATTATAAAAAGTTTCGTCAGTTGTTTTCAGCTTTGAGATTTGTCAATATGGATAAATTGCTTAAAATGTTCAATGATTTAAAGAATAAAGCAAGATGTTATTCAAGAAATTTAACGAATGTTAGTTTGGACGAGGAAAAGATTTTCTCGCAAAATTACGAAGCGTTTAAAGTTATAAAAAAGCGATTGTTGGATCTACTATGTCTCCCTTATATCTCATGCGAAAAATTATGTGTGAATAGAGACGTTTGTAAGCTTGAGAAGTTAAGGAAAATAGTATACCTTTTTGGAAACACCTGATAGCCTACGTAACAGAACAAAATATTCATATTGAATTCATTTGTAAGCTTTATTTGAACAAATTTCATAGAAGCCTGTTGCCTCCTGCTTGCATTTTGAATAATCTTGCTGTAAAACCATTAGAGGAGACCGGGACTGATAGACTCATTTTTCAGTTTCGAATTTTTCGAACAAACAAAATTAAGAGACTTATCGAAAAAATGAATTCTACACCAGTTACTACATACATTTGACTATTTAATAATATTTTAATAATAATATTTTAATAATATTTTAATAATAAAAATATTTTAATAATAATAATAATATTTTAATAATAATATATTTTACAATAATAATAAGAAACTGATAACTAATATAAAAAAAAAAATGCATTCCATCTGATTCAACTAGCCCTGGAACCGGGGTAATTCGACCAAGATTATTAAAATAAAGATTAATGTATAATATTTTAAGCTACATCTATTAGATTAATGCATTTTGGCTACATATTAATAAAACTTTTATAAAAATATATTTTAAAAACATTTGCTTCGCAAACAAATGTTCATTATTATAATTATGTAATGTATTAGAAAACTACATTAAGATATAAGTATATCACTGAAGAACAATGAATAAATTATAGAATATTATAAAATTTACGATAGAAAATTTTATATTAATAGATATAAATTATTTAATAAAAAGCGTGTTTTAACAATAATTTGGCGAAAGATGCGCTTCCAGTATATTTCCAGTATAGGGACGCTCTTGATCCAGAGCATCATGTGAATAGTCGGCGGCTCGGTCGTAGAGCCTCGAGCGGTGGATCACTCGCCGGAATCAGCCCGAAATGTGCAAATCTTTGCGAGCACTGCTCTACACGTTCCCGGAGTTTAGACATTTAAATTCGAGATATACAATTATATGTAAAACATTTTTTCCCAGATAAATGAATAAATATATAAATATATAAATATAATCAATATATATATATTTTTTTTTTTTATTATATTTATATATTTATATATTTATTTATTTATCTAGGAATCAGATGGAATGCATTTTTTTTTTCATATTAGTTATCAGTTTCTTATTATTAAAATATTATTATTATTAAAATATATATATATATATATATATATATATATCAATATATAAATATAAATAAATAAATAGTACAATTTTTGTTGTAACAACAATACTTATACGTATACCACTACCAACAATACTTATACGTATAGCTCAGCGGAATTCTCAGAGCACCTACGGAATTATTCCTTTTTTCCTAGAAAACACAATATAAATTTAAGGAATAATTGAATAATTCCAATAGGAATCCATTTTGAATAATTTTATAATACGTACTCTAATAAATTCTTGAAATCACGTTTGGCACTTGCTTGACAGTTTATGTTATTACTTTGAAACGAAGAGAGAAAAGGACATATATCAATCGTAGTAACATCATTTATTTCTTCGCAGTTAGCAGGTTTGAGTATACCTGAACGGTATTTCAACTCGCAAAAAGAGCATGGTTTGCCTAAAATGAGCATACTATATCAGTCCCTTTCATCATGATAACCGGGTTAATAGGTGCCGGTATATCATGGTAATACGTTGGGTTACCTGTGCGGTTGATAAAGCCGCCACAACGTCTATAAAATAACTATTTACACTCATGTAGCAAAAAAGGGTCAAAAGTTTGTTCCATAGTATAATTAGGTGGTATGGCATTTCATACGTCTTTGTATTATATTGAATTAGTTATTTATAAATTACAATATATGTAATATAACATTATATAATTATATAAATATTATAATCTTCTTCAGTCGTATTAAAAGCGCTATTATTTTACTAATTGTAAGAAGGTTTTAAATGTATCTGTGATCTAATATCATATTATGGTGTGTCAATATTTTAAAAAGTTTAAATAAACGCATAAATAAAGGATTATGATAATGTGCAGGTACTACGCCCGGCTGGGGAGGCAAAACATTTATTCTTCAAGGTTTTGGTAACGTGGGTTTGCACACTATGCGTTATTTACATCGCGCGGGCGCTGCATGTATAGGAGTAATCGAACACGATGGATCTATTTGTAATTCAGAAGGCATCGATCCAAAGGTACGTGACTGTTGTCTCTAGCATAACTATCTTAAATCTTTGTATGATTATATGACAGAATTGATGACAAAACTTTTTTTGTTTAATATTTTTATGCATTTCAGGAATTGGAGGAGTACCGTATAGAAACAGGTACTATCGTTGGTTTCCCTGGGGCCGAGCCATATAAAGGTGAAAATCTCATGTATGAGCCGTGTGATATATTTATACCTGCTGCCATAGAGAAAGTAATTACCAAAGAGAATGCGGGATGTATCCAGGTAAAGATTACTGCACGTAAAACTTATTTCTGTATGTTATAATTGTTAATATACTGGTTTCATAATTGTTCATCTACAGGTATATCAGATAGATATATTTTTTTTTTTAATTAAATGCCAAGGCATTTTTTACCTAATCTGCTTCATGTTCATATATATTAAGATTTCTCCATTGAGAATATCTTATAATTTAACACTCATAAATTTCTACTACGTATCGATCAATTCGAAGGGTTTCACCCTCTTGAGTTTTTTAATTAATCCACTTTGGTCCCATGCTCTTCTATATTAGAATGGTCCTGTAATCTTTTCTTGTGTTTTTGTGCAATTCTTTTAGTCTCAACAACGACTGTTTCCACTTCTAAATCTCTATGGAAGTCGTCGTTGCGCGTGTACCAAGGGGCACTAACAATGTTTCTGAGAACTTTGTTTTGAAATGTTTGGATTCTTTTTAAATTACTCGTTTAACCCAGTTGAATATCCAAATTGATTTCAGTATCTGCTTATATAGTAGCAGTTTATTGTGTATTTGTCAGTTGTGAATTTCTTCCTATTAGTCAATACATCTTTTTGTATTTAGTTCTAAGTTCTTCTACTTTCTTCTTAATATGTTCATTCCAACGCAGTTTGGCGTCAAGATTCATCCCTAGATATTTTGTCATATTGAGAGGGATTTTGATCTTATTTAATTGGTAGTTGTTTTATTTTTCTATTAGTAAAGTTTACCTATATATATAGACCTATTTTTATTTAATTTGATTTATCCAGTTACTGATCTTGTTTATTGCTCCTTGTAGTTTATTTGTAGTCTCTTTAATATAGTATAAATTATATATACAGGGTCTCTTAAGATGGGTCGGGGCTACATTGGGGGCGGAGAATGGATCAAAGGAAATAAAAAATTCTTATACCATTTTGAGATATTCGCTAGTTTTTGAATTAGAAAAGAAAATATCTAAGCCATGCGGCAGCGGCGGCGGCGCGCAGAGAGGGGGAAAAAGCGCTTCGTCGCCGCTCGAGTGTGGGCCGTCCTATTCGCGCAGCGCGGCTTAACCGCATATTGGCTTAGACATTTTCTTTCGTAATTCAAAAACTACAGCGAATATCTCAAAATGGTATAAGAATTTTTTGTTTCCTTTGATCCATTCTCCGCCCCCAATGTGGCCCCGACCCATCTTAAAAGACACCCTATATATATATATATATATATATATATATATATATTGCAACCGCACTCACGAGCGTGGCGCAACTTCGTCGCGCATTCACAGCTAAGGTCTTATGCAATCGGGTGACATTAAACGAAACGCGACAGAAATGCGTCTTCACGCGGCCGTTCTTAAGGGCGACACACAATCGCAAAACAATGTTGGGCGCCAGGCACGAGCGAGCGTGCCACTCTTTCTTGAAATTACGCGATATTTTCTTTATGCAATATTCTAACGAGCTGTGAATGTCGACGAGCTCTCAACCACCGTAGCTCAGCCTCGGAAATGGCAGAGGGGGCGGTTCGTAGTCGAGGATATCAGATCGTTTTGGAGGAGTGAGCAGGGATGGCAATAAAGCATATCCGAATTAACAATAGCAAAGATAACAAGTATATTGAATAAGTCTTCGACATTTACATCTGCCGACAAAATCGTGACGATAGCTCTAATCGAGTGCGATAGCGACTTCACACAGGCCCCGATGCTTTACGCTAGACATATCAATTTCGTTAGATTTCCGCGGCACGAATTCACGCCACACAGGGATACTCTCCCGAATTATACGAATAAGATATACTTCGCCGCCTCAAAAATACGATGGAATTCGACAATGATTGTAGCGTAAACATGGCGTGACCTCGTGAGCGCTCGCGGGACTTCGTGCCATTCAGCCGAGGTTCAGAGAAAGACAGAATATACGTTAACTCGACACTACACAATCTCGATACGATAGAATACGCACAATTATTAATTACTATAATAAATTATCATTAATTGCTATGACACAGAGTGCCGACGTTCTAATAGATATGCAGACCTTACGCTACAAGCTTCTGAAACGACAGGATACACGCCAATATTACAGTACGTCGACACGTTACGATACAAAACATGACCCGCGACAAAAGCTTACCATACAATGAATGACGAGGCTATGGTCTTGGTGGATGCAATAGAATTTCCCCGACTATGATTGGCCATCCCGGGAGGCGACACGTGTACTCGAGTTCCACGGAAATGTAATGTACGGCAATGCCTCGTGCATTCCCTACAATTGGCCCGATAAAATTGCGATAAGATCGTGTCTCCCGGATTCGGAAACCGACGACTTTACAGTTTGTGACGTTCGTCTCACCGTGACCTCCCGCTGGTGCTCGTCCTGGTCCTCCTTGCTCGCTCGATTGTTATCTCTTCTTTTATGTCCTGCGTCCTTCCACATACACCCACTTCGCTGGTCACAGCACAAGTGCCGGGCGCTGATTCTCCCGGGGGCACGCAGGACTCATTATTCCCGCGAGTGGGCCTTATCGTGCCTTATTGACGCGTGACTCCGCGGTTCCATTAATCGCGGGAACCGCGTCATGCCTGTGTCGCATGTTCTGGCGTGCGAAATTCGAGAGGCCGCAGGATCTTCTCGGGCTGCCTCGTGGCCTCGGTGCCTGCTCGGGCTGCCTCGTGGCCTCGGTGCCTACTCGGGACTCTCGCCGTCCTTGGGCGTAGAGTGGCCACTCTCCTCCTGCCATTCCAATCCTCGTTCCGCCTGAGGTCTGGAAGATGATGCGATAGAAGATGTCTTGTAACAGCAAAAGGGCGTAATGAATGATATCACCTGCGTGTGGCCCGGGGGACAAAGTGTCGTGCGCCCCGGCGAATCCGTTGGCAGGAGTCGTTACTCAACTTCCATTCCTGGCCATCCTTCTTCTTCTCTCTTCACGATGAGGCGGCGTCAATCTGTCCAGATCGCGCCGGCCAGAGTCGCCAGAGTCGCCAGCCTCTATAACTCGGTACGGAAATTCACACAAAAAAGAAACGAAAACGGTAACGCGAAACGCGCGAGACACGCAAATAATGTCGCAGAAAAAGCGCAGATGCGTCCGCCCCCTAAAATGTGGAAGGACTCAGGACGCGAGATTGCACTGTTTGGTCAGGCCGTGCGGCCTTTGTGATGGACGGAAAAGTCACGTCACAATATATATATATATACACAGGGTTGACCATATTCGACGGAAAGATGTTTTTTTTTCAATCATGGGAAACGTCGTTACTCGATCTAATATCTCTGTCAAAAGTTACAGTGTTGCCAGATCTTTCCGTCGAATATGGCCAACCCTGTATATATATATATTGTTGCCTACTGACAAGATGGCTGTGTCATCTGCGAATGTGGCAACAACCATATTTTTTACTTTGGGAATATCCTAATATAGAGCAAGTACAGCATCGGATCCAGTACACTTCCCTCTTATTTCTTTCAGTTCCAAATAAGCTTCATCTTGTTTAATTCTAAAGTATCATTCCTTTATATGATTCAAGTAGGGAGTAACATTGGAAAAACATCCCTAAATTTAAGTCCTTTGTGCCAGATCTTGTCAAACGCATAGGCTACATCTAAGAAGACTTCTGAACTGATTTTTTTTTCAATAGTATTGATTATTCTGTGTACTTAATCAATTGTTGAGTGTCCTTCGCGAAAACCAAACTGATGCTCAGGTATCCTGAGTTATCAATTAGTAGTTTTATTTGATTAAATATTAGTTTCTTAAAAACTTTTGATATTATTGGTAATAATAAGATAGGTCTGTATGACTTAATTTCATTGGGTGATTTATTTGATTTAGAAATCATTATTACGTCTGCTATTTTTTATAGTTTGGGAACATATTTTAATCTATACGAAACATTAATAAGATACGTCAATTTAATTATTCTTTTTCGAGAAAGTTGAGTGTGAGTATTTCTCCTGTGATAAGATCAAAGCCAGATGCTTTTTTTAGGTTTAATATTTATTTTAATTATTCTAGCCACTTTTTTTTAGGAGTGACCAATTTTATTTCTTCTTCTTTGATTCCCTCAATCTTTCGTACTTGCTCGTACTCCTGCTCTCTCTTGTGTCCTTCATTGTTTACTTTTCCTTCCACGTTATTTGGACTGAAAATATCTTCCAAATATTCTACAAATATTTTTGCTTTTTCCGTACTATCTCTTGCCCATTTACCATCTTTCGTTGGTATTGGCGGTATTTAATTTGTTGGCCTTTTGAGACTTTTCGTGACTTTTTATAATTTATAGTCAGTATATTATCAGTATATGTCAGCTGTTATCGATTTGAAGATAGATGTTATATTAAATAATATTGTATTTATATTGAATTAATTGAATTACCAAACATTAAAATTATTTAATGATTTTTAATTAATTTCTTGGAAGTGTTTTTATTTCATATATATTTTATATATTATTTAAAAAATGATTGATGAATAACTGAGTTGATCTATAATTTATTACATTAATTTTATGAAATGACAATATTATAATTAATCTGAAATTTTAAATGACCTTAGACGGTAATCAAAAGATGATAATTAAATTATATTTTTGAAGGCAAAGATTATTGCAGAGGCTGCTAATGGACCGACTACTCCTGCTGCGGATAAGATTCTGGTCGATAGGAATATCCTTGTAATCCCGGATTTGTACATTAACGCTGGTGGTGTCACAGTTTCGTTCTTTGAGTGGTTGAAGAACTTGAATCACGTATCGTATGGCCGTCTAACTTTCAAATACGAAAAGGAATCTAATTATCATCTCTTAGGTACGTTAGATGACAAATTTAATTAATTAAAATAATAATAATGAAAAGATTATATTATTACGAGTATGAATAAGTGATAATTAATAAAATTCGTACTAATCAAGAAGCAATTTGAGATCGGCGTAATAAACAATGCGCAATATTCTATTATAATAATTCTAAAACTTTTAATAATTTAGGATTACAAAAATTTTGAAAATTATTACAAAAGTTCCGTACGTTTCGGCTATATATTTTAGCCAATCTTATATATACTTCAGCAAATCTTAAATATACTTAAAACTAATTCCTACCATAGAAATAATATAAGATTTATGCAATGTTGTTACGTTTATGCGATTTTATATGTTGGTCATATTCCTGGCTCAGCAGTACACAAAATTTCAGAAAGATGCAGAAAATGGCCATGCTGTCCAAAGTAAGTTACCCGGCTCATTGGAAATATTTTTCAATTTTCTATTTATATAGATTTTATTTATTAGATACCGTTGAATAGCAAACAAACAAAAAAATTTTTTTCTGCTTACCTCATAGCCAGTGAACCATTATACACGACAAAATATCTTTACAGAATCGTCAGTTATTAAAATATATTTGAAGAAAATTCATTTGTTAGTTATCTTACAAGATCAGACATACAATGAGTAAAACATTTCTCGTGATCAAGAGCGGGATCACAAATCAAGACGATAACAAATAAAAATAACAATAAAAATAATATAAAGGCTGATTTACATTTTGTTCAGAACATCAACGTAAGTGTGATCTAAATCTTCAGTGTCGTTTTGCAAATTAAGACCATCAGATTGTTGCTTAATATATCATTTTAGATATGATGCACTTCTTATAATAATTCTCAACATATCCCAATCAAATTCGTGACTATGTTCAGTGATAACCGAGTGGAAGAGTGAATTTCTACGTATGTGGTTCAGATAAAAATCTTAAAGAAACTCTCTAAGAAACCTTAGTTTTTAGCTTTCTCCCCACATAGGATGTATCACCTTAGTATCCTTACAATTCATTTTATATACAACGTTTCTTTTTTGTAAATTTGGCAACGAATCTTTGTATTCTAATGAATCTACTTAATTTATTAGGTGTTGGAATTAATTCGTAGCGTTTTTAATGAAAGAATGTTATTTATTTCACATGAGCATTAAAAAATACATTAATGAAAGTACTTCCCATCACTTGTAAAACGCTACGAATTAATTCCAACACCTAATATTAAAACTAAAAAATGAAATTCTATATACGCTATTATTGAGAATGTTCATGAATTTTTCGGAAATTTTTTACGAAAAAATACCCTCAATTTTGGGCGTTAAACACTTATAAAAAATTTTCAAATGGATATGATTTCCAACTGAAGATTACATCCAATTAAAGGTTAATGCCCAAAGAAAATCATCAAAATAAATAACTTTACTATATAAAATTAATTAAATTGTTTTATTGCTAAAATAATATTAGGTGTAGTAAAAAAAAATCCATTATTTTTCCAATAGATGGCTTTAATAATCTGTATCTCGTCTACGCATGATACAGATTACTTAAAGCCATCTATTGGAAAAATAATGGATTTCTTTTTACTACACCTAATATTGGTTTGCAAAATTTTCCGAAATATCCCCTGTACATATGGAATGCTGAATCATTTATTTTTTTGTTGTCACATTGTTAGGTTTTTTATTCATTTTTATTTGCAGATTGTTTTTTTTTTATAAGATATTCTATCCTATTTTTCATCGTTTTTTCATGATAAATTCCACGGGATAATCATTTTCTATTAATATATTAATGATGAAATTTATTTATTTTTTTCATGGAATTCCGGATGCAAGAAAAAAAATGCCCTGTTCACTAGGTCTAATATTGTTCTCTTTTTTGGGAACAATATTAGACATCAGAGTTGAGAGTAAAAATTTAAGAATCTCCCTGAAAAGATTGGTTTCTCATATCAATCGAATTTAATTCAGCTTTCATCTATCATAATAGTAGTATCTAAAAAATTTATTTTATCATCCCCTATTTCCAAAGTGAACTGTAGTAATGCAGTGGGAATTCTAACTCGGGAGCTCCAAGGAGAATGCGGGGCGCGGGGGATTCTTCGGAGGTGAGGATATGACGTCATGCGGAATGGCAATAAAACATCACAGATTTTGAGGACTGCAGTCACGTACAAGACAATAAAAAACATCATAAAAAAGGGAATATTGTTAAGAACAAAAAAAACAATACAAAAAATTATTATAAAATGAAAAGTATTACAAAGGCTATTCGTCGGTATACCAGGTGTATGCATAAGTTTTTTCCGGTTTAACTAAGAGATGGCGCTAGCGAAAAGTACGCAGCGTATTAATTTGACACATACGCCATTTTGTTCGTCTGACATTTAACTACAAACACACACAAGTTGAGTCCGCCAAAAACTAGCGTCTTTGTTTTATCGTTCAGTGATCATGTCGAGTTTTGTGCCTGAAAAAGAACATTTGCGGCACGCATTGCTTTTTTTATTTAATCAAAAGAAAAAGGCTGTTGAAAGTCATCGTTTGCTGGTAGAAACATATGGTGAACACGCTCCATCAATTAGAACATGTGAGACATGGTTTCGACAATTTAAAAATGGTGATTTCAATGTGAAAGACAGTGAGCGCTCTGGTAGACCACAAAAATGCGAAGACGAGCAATTGCAGGAGTTATTGGATGAAAACCCAACTCAAACTCAACGGCAATTAGCAGAAGCATTACATGTATCACAAGAAACAATCAGCAGACGTTTACGAGCAATGGGAAAGATCAATAAACTCGGTAAATGGGTCCCACACAATTTGAATGAACGTCAAATGGAAAATCGCAAAGTCACTTGTGAAATGCTGCTTCAATGCTACGAAAGGAAATCATTTTTGCATCGAATTGTGACGGGTGACGAAAAATGGATTTATTTTGAAAACCCGAAGCGGAAAAAATCGTGGCTTTCACCTGGCGAAGCCGGTCCATCAACACCAAGGCCAAATCGCTTCGACAAGAAGACCATGCTCTGTGTCTGGTAGGACCAGAGCAGTATTGTGTATTATGAACTCTTGAAGCCCGGCGAAACCGTTAATATACAACGCTATCGCCAACAAATGATTAATTTAAACCACGCATTAATCGAAAGACGACCGAAATGGGCCAGAAGACATGGCAAAGTGATTTTGTTACACGACAAATGCGCCGTCTCACACAGCAGAACCAGTGAAAGACACCTTGAAATCGCTTGGATGGGACATCCTTCCGCACCCGCCGTACTCCCCAGACCTGGCGCCATCTGACTATCACTTCTTCGCATTAATGGGGCACGCGCTCGCAGAGCAGCACTTTCGCAATTTCGAGGAAGTTGGAAAATGACTCGACGAATGGTTTGCCGCAAAAGACAAGCAGTTTTTCTGGTATGGTATTCATAAATTACCTGAAAGATGGGCGAAATGTGTAGAAGCCGATGGCCAATATTTTGAATAAAAAAAAATTAATTTCCCTTGAAAATTACGTGTTTTTTTTTTACCAAAAAACCGGAAAAAACTATGCATACACCTGGTATATTCCAACCATTTTTCGACCAAGATATGGCGTAATAATTTTTTTAGAAACAACATTTATTAATTATTTTAAATAAATATAACTAAGTTTCATAATTAATCGATTGAGTGCCAACATCTGATTGCTATCGAAATCGATGATATTGAAACGCAATGTCTCTCTCCCTTGATAAAAGAGCCTCGATTGTTTATCCTTTTTTTGAGGAGGGTACATGACAATCAAACATGTTTTTGTTATATGTATTTCAAGGTTACTAAAAGAGTAAATATAAGTGAAACTCGATAGAATTGTATTTTCATAAATTTTTATGAAGGTGAAGCGTTTTTTTGAAGCATACTTATAAAATGAGCGTATAATGCTCTACTCTGAAAAAAGAGAGTTACAGACAAAAATAAATTCGGTCTAGAAATGTGCCAGATTATAATACGTTGAAATCTATGAAAGCGAACTCGTCTTACTGTTAGTAAATCGTTATAAACATGGATCGAGATTTCAGTCAAATTGCTACCTCGAAGGAGTGTTTCGCGTGGATAGAAAAGTGCAATGAATTTATTAAATAGCTTGAAAAATGCAATCGTCAATGTCAAGCGTCTATGGCTCTCCATTGGATACAAGACAATCTCTAATCGCTACAATTACACGACTCAAGATTCCATTAGAAAGATGATTTCTGCATTTTGGTGATGATTACGCGAGCACTAGCAATAACAGTGATAATAACCTAGAAAAATCTTTTGTTTGACGAGAGATCGATACAGCGTTTGAAAATCGAATTTTAACCAGTAATTAACGCAGACTATATTGAGCCTCGACGGTTTTTAGAAGACATCAGCAGTGTAGTGCTCGAGCGAGTGTAAGACACAATAGAAAGACACAACTGTGAAAAAGTGAACACGATATTTAACGGCGAATTTACGACAGGTGATAAACGTACCAATAAAAGTATTAATACTAAAAACTATGAACTCTTTCAAAACATCGAACTTGCGTGAGTGGCACGTCATCGAATCTACGTTGGCATCTCTCGAAGAGTTTCAAGAACGTGTGAGTGAGTCAGTGGGTGAGTGTTGTCACGAATCATGAATCTTACAATAAATATCAATAAGTGTAATTCAATGCGCATGGGAATGTCGCTTCGAAGTGTCGCGAAAGATAATAATAAAGAGAGCGGTGATTAACGTGCGATCGATGGACAAAAACATTTTATAAGCATGCTTCGCGTGGTCGCCGTTCTGTACTCAGCCGAAAGAAACGCGGATCGTGAATCTTCCTACCCACACTATACGATGGTGCTGAATTTTCAAAATATAGAATTTCCTATAATGTTAAAAGACGTAACGAAATTTCGAACGTCTCAACGTGTCCATTAATGTATACGGTATTGACGGACAGAAAACGCTAAACGTTCTCTCGATACGACTCGTTGACGACAGAAAGGAGAAACATGTCAATTTACTATATTCGCAAGATTATTATACTATTTGCAAGATTCGTGAGACGACAATGTGAGCCATTTCGTATGGATCAAAAATCTGTCTCATGAGCTCGCAATTGAGTAAACATCACGGTCAAAAGTACCTTTGCGATCGGTAAGTGTATGATTAATAAAAGCAAATTCTTTAAAAAAAAAAAATTAACATTATTTATTTGGATTTTCAGTTGTTTACATTATTTTCATTCCAACGAGAGATTGCAGTCACACATGGTAGATTGCCGACGGATAGATTGCACTATCTGACTACTGAGTGACGACGACAAGTGGTTGAGGTTTAACAACTGTAATAGGAAGGAACGAGTTCCATTTGTCATTTACGCTGATGTAGAATGCATCCTCGAGAAAACTGATAGCGATCAGAAAGCACCTACGCGCACGTATCAACATCATCATCAAGTATTTAGCATAGGATACTACGTGCACTGTTCGTACGACGATTCGCTATCAAAATATTGATTTCGTCGCGATCTGGATTGTATTTCTTGGATCGTCGAAAAACTGAGAAGTCTAACACATTGCGTAAAAAAATGTTAGCAGCTAATGTCCTCATGGAAACTTTGTCGAGCGAAGTGGGCGACATTGCGCAGCGCGATGCATTGTCACGTGTGCGAAAAGTCTTTCGCGCTAGATAATAATCGAGTAAGCGGTTATTGCCGTTTAACCGGTCGTTATAGGGGTCCTGTACATTCAAAAATTGCAATTTAAATTATAAAAACTCATATTTTATTCCCATAGTTTTCCATAATTTATCAGGCTATGATTCACATTTTATTATCAAAGAAATAACTACAGCATATGAAGGCAATATAGAATTATTACCAATAACAACGAAAAAATATATATCATTTACAAGAAATGTTACAGATACCGCTGAAAGATCAAATTCGCGAAATAACATAAAATTACGATTCATTTTTATAAATTTTTAAGTATCAGTCTCGACAAATTAGTATCTTTTCTTAATAAAAATGAACTTCGAATTTTACAATACGAATTTCAAAATTTGTCCAAAGAAGACTTTGAGTTACACGAAAAGGGATTTTTCCATACGAATATATTGATTGCGCTGACAAGATGCAGGATATGCGTTTATCATCGCGCGAATCATTCTACAGTTCCTTGACCAGTGACACTGTATCCGAAAGTGATTACGCGCACACCATTTGGCAACAGTTCTCTGTTCAAACCTTGGGTGAATACAGCGATCTATATTTAAAAACAGACATGTTGCTGTTAGCCGACATATTCGAAAATTTTCGCAATAAATGTATTGAAAGTTACGACCTACGTCTCAAGTTACGTATCTCGACCCTGCGTATTATTATATTGTACCAGGTTTTATGTGGTATGCTATGCTGAAACATACATGCATAAATTTCTAACTATTTACTGACATCGATATGGTGATGTTTATCGAACGCGGTATACGCGGTGGTCTTAGTCAATGTTCCAGTAGGTACACGCCAATAACAAATATATGCAATCGTACGACCCGTCGCAATCTTCTACGTACTTGATATACTTCGATGTTAATAATCTATACGGATGGGCGATGTGTCGACCACTACTATACGCCAAATTTCGATGAAAATGTTTTGGACTTTAACGTTAGCGCGATTGCTCAGGATTCGCTTACAGATTATGTTCTTGAGGTCGACATAGAATATCCGGAGCATCTGTACGACGAGCACTTTGACTTGTCATTTTGTCCAACGCGTGATAAACCACCTGGCAAGCAGCAGAATAAACTTTTAGCGACTGTGTATGACAAAAAATGTTACGTTATACATTATCGCAACTTGCAGCAGTGCATGCGTCATGGTCTTCATGTAACAAAAATTCATCGCATATTGCAATTCGCACAATCATCGCACATTCATGGCTTCGCGATTGAACAATATAAAATAATCTTAATACAAAATTTAGAACGCTTGCGAAGAATGATTTTGAGAAAAATTTATTTAAGTTAATGAATAATGCAATATTCGACAAAACCATAGAGAACGTGCGCAATCATATTGATATAAAATTATTAACACAATGGGATGGACGATATGGCGCAGAGGCAATGATCGTGAAGCCGAATTTTCACAGCAGAAATGTATTTTCTGAAAATTTGAGAGTAATTGAAATTTGTAAACTTGAATTGAAGTTCAACAAACTGATCTACGTAGGAATATGTATACTCGATATATCGAAGGTCTGTTTATATGAATTTCATCACGAATATATGTTATCACTGTATCGCAAAAAATATGAAATTATGTATACAGACACTGATAGCCTCATATATCGCATCAAATGTGATGAAAACAAATGATATTACTAGGTGTCGACAAGAGTGATTATTCTATCAATAATGTATATGACTTGCGAATAAAAAAGACCAGGCTTAATGAAGGATGAAAATAATAGCGCAATATTGACTGAATTCGTTGAACTCAGAGAGAAAATGTATGTGTTGAGGGTAAATAGTAAAAAGGGCACTAAAAAGGTGAAAGGTGTCCAAAGTAACATCGTAACATGAACTATAACGTTCGATGATTACGCCCGATGTTTAAACGATGAAATTGAAATGATGCGTCAACAGTAATGCATAAAATCAAAATTACATCAAGTATATACGATATTTGAAACGAAAATCGCTCTGATTCCGTATGACGACAAATGATACGTCATACCGAATTCAATCAAAACATTACCATGGGGACATTATCGAATACCTTTGTAAAAAAAAAGATCGTGTAATGTAATTGTATATTATTAAAATGTATTATATTATCGAAATATATAACCCTAAATAATTATCGTATATAGTATTACATTTATAGTAAAAAATAAAGATTTTTTGTTATATATTAAATTGAAAAAGATGAGTATAAATAATAAACATTTTATATATCTTATGTATTCTATTTCATATACTTTATATATATATATATATTTATATTTAAAATAAATACATTTTTTATGAAAATATAATTTTGCGATTAAACTATCCTTGTGTATTTCATGAATTGTGCGATCCATCGAATCCCAACCATTTTACGTAAACCTCGTCTCCTCTCTTGCGCGATACTTTCTCCACGAGATATACGTCCGGATAAGATATAACTCATGTTCATAGAATGCTCTAGAGATAAATTTTCCGCGATAGTCGTCCAGTAGAGAGGTTACGGGATCAGTATGCTGCACTTTAGCAATTTTAAACACCTCGGTGGTCCAATTTGGTGTATAACTCTTCTCGAAGACGGTTTTATTTGCTCACACGTACTGAATCACCTATTTTGAATTTCGCCGGACCCGCGATCTTTGCTGTGGCCAAAAGTTTTTCAGCGATCGCGGGAGTAACATCGGCGGATCGCATATCGATCATTCGATGCTTGCGCGTGTTATAATCTGATACAAGCTGCAACAGCGCATTGATCCACTTATAGTGTTTCCGTTAAGTATAAACATCTTCCACATATCGTTTTTTAATGTGTGATTGAATCGCTCGACGACCGATGCCTTCATTACAGTACGCTGAATAATGATGTTGTTTTTCAAGAGCCGTTGCACGTCAACGTTGTAAAATTCTTTTCCTACATCGGTCTGTAGATTTTTTGGACATCTTTTGCTCTTTTGAATTATCCAGCTGATAGCTTCAGCTGTCTCGCTTCCACCTTTACTCTTGAGCGGTATGGCCCACGCATACTTGCTCAATACATCAATGACGGTGAGTATGTAGTGATGGCCTCCGTTGAAACGCGAATATGGGTGCATCTCGACGATGTCAGCCTGCCACAGATCATCATCCGGACTATGATGCGTCTTCGCGGAAAATTTCTTTTCACCGGAGCGTGCATTTCTTCGACGAGTCGATTATCTCTCGGAGCTAATTTTTTTTCTCTTTTCATCAGATTTCTTTTTCATTATTCGGCGCATGATACAGAAAACAAAGAAAATTTTTTTCTCAATGATACTCGATTGACATAACTCGATTGATCCATTTTATGCATACGCAATTTAATTTATAATGAAACTGGTTTCGCGAAGTTCCTCGATGATCGACAGCATCTCGTTGTCGTGAGCGTTGTTGCCCGCTCGGTCAACAACGCGAAGCGTCCAATCGTAGACGATCCACAGTTCGTTGGGATCGTCCCAGTGTACGTAATCGATCGCACTGTCGTTCAGCGTCATTGCGTGAAGTAATCCCTTTCCAGATTTCTTCTGTTTCTTGGGCGTGATCGACATCAACGGCGCAATTATGTGTTTGTACTTGTATCTCCTATTACTCAATACTCGACCCTGCGAATGGTGCTTGTGTTTATGTACGTTCGTCGCCAGCAGTATGCTCTTGTACTTGTGTATATCGTCTTCCGTATAGAGGAGAATTCGGGAATTCTCTTGAAAATCAACTCGTAAAGACCACGTGTACCAGCGTATCGTATCAGCCATCGATAATTATGTCTGCCTCATCCACGTCGAAAAGTTTATTGCCAAACATCATCTTTGTGTAAATAAATACCATACACGTCATCTATACCGCTTTCTTTTCTTTGTGTACCTCGCAGGATAACCTCGACGTACTTTTGACCCAACGGGCCCAAGTCGGCTCGCAACGCCTCTCGGCCTTCCGACGTTTGAACCTTCGTCGCTAGCAAGTCGTCCGTCGTTTCGAAAATGTTCTCGAATGACTCTATCGGTTGTACGATCTTCGTACGCAGTGTGAAGGCTGTACACGATCGTGCGATCGATCATCGAATTTACGCAGTGTCTCGGAAGGTTCGAACGTTACGCTATCTTTCTCATCCTTCTCTTCCTCCTCGCGCTTAGTCGCTGCATCATTGTAGCGCAACTCTCTCTTTATTGCGCCGGGAATGTGAACGTTCTGTCGCAGCGATTTGATAATACTTAAAATGCTTGTCCAACACTATGTCCTCCTCGATTCTACTGGTTTTCAGAGCGCGATGTTTCTTGCGGATCGACTCGCTCGTCTTCTCGATTTCCTTTGCGATTTTTTCACGCTCGCACATATCAGCCATGTTCATCTCTAGCGAAGTATCGACAACGACTGACCACGTTATGATATCGCGAACTCGTTAAATCCTTTTCTATATCTCCCATCTTTAAGCGCACTTGTCTATCACTAGAAATCCATATTTTTGTCGCCAACAGTCGCGACACAACGCGCAAAATTCATCGTACGATTATATCGGTATTCATGTGATCAGTAAACGTGTTGTTTTAAGTTGGACCATCCTGTTTGAAAAGGATTAGTAGGTTCGCGTTGTCGCGTATCAAATGTTTAGATCAGTGCTCGCAAAGATTTGCACATTTCGGGCCGATTCCGGCGCGCTACCCCCACTATCGCTCGAGACTCGGCGGCCGAGCCGTCGAGCACTCACATAACGCTCTATATGTTGTTATGTTCTCCCCAATAATACTGTATTTTGTTATAATTACTTTTTATTCCTTCTCTTTGTTTCAGCATTAAATATATAATTTTTTTGTCTATTCTTTAGAAATTGCTGAAATAATTTCCTTTTTGTGAGATGAAGAATTTATTATAAATGTTGAACATTCTCGAAATTTTTTTACAAATGAGATGGAAAATTTGATGATACGAAAAATCCATCGATCTGTTCCATCTTTAGTATTCTAATAATGTATTCATTTCTTAGGCATCGGTATTTTGTCGAAGAAATACCATTTTTTTTTAAATGAGGTGTGAATTTTCTAATTTTATATAAATGTGGAGGAGGGATATTGCCTTCCATATATGATTTTATAAATTTAATCCGATTTTTGTTGTTATATATTAATCTTTGATGTGTGAATCTTTTAGTAGTTTGACATAAATAAAACTTGAAATATAAAGTTAAAAAATAAATTGTGCGAAAAACGCATTTTCTGAGTTTAGCGTAAATTAACATAAACTATAATAAATTATAAATTAAATTAAATCTAACTATGTTAGAATCAAAATGGGTCCCAATTTAATTAGTTTATAATTTATTTTTGATATTATTAGATGTTGTGTCCTTGTTTACGTTACATTCTGGTAGAACTAGCATTAAACAACGTTAAAAATAGAGATAGGACTATATATTAAAAAAGACAAACTGTGGGACAATTTTTAGTTTCCATCCATCTGGTTCTTAACTCTATTTTTTCCTTTCAACAACAAAATTTAAATGCAAGTTTTTGATGCTCCAATGGATCACCAAATTTAAATCACCATTGTCACCAATTGTTATTAACATGATTATGCAGAATTTTAAAGAAATAGCGATCCAAAAATTACCTGTAGAATTATTATTCTACTTGCGGATGTGGATGACATCGTTTCAGCAGCTCCATTAGGAATTACTAATGAAATATTAGAAATATTTAACTTTTTACATATTAGACTACAATTCACTATGGAGATCAGTATTGATGGTAAATTAAGTTTTTTAGACACTATGATCACATTGACTATAAGATCACTATTGACTATAAGATCATTTTTGATAGATACCAGAAGATTACTTGTTCATATGTAGATTTCTTAATTTTCAACTCACATCATTTTCTAAGTCATAAAAAAGACATGGTCTTTGATTTTGTGGATAAAATGATCATTGGCTCATCCTCGGTTTCATGAAAAAAAAACCTGGTTGATGCTATTCATATTTTTTTTAATAATGGCTATGCTCTTTCCTCCATTTTTTTCAACAATAGAAAAAAGATTAAAATACCACATACACAATAATAATATAAAACAAAATATTTATATCAAAGAACAATTTTTCACAATTCCATGTGTAAAATCTATCTCTGAAAATTTTTTGCCTATACTAATAGGTGTAATTGTAAACTAGAGTATTTTATCCCTAATACTCTAAAAAACCTTATAACTAGAAGAAAAGATCAATTAGATTCTTTGGCTAATCATAATGTTATCTATAAAATTTCTTGTGAAGATTGTGAAGCTAATTACGTAGGACAAACCAAAACAAAATTGAAAACAAGATTAAAGGAACACATTTCAGACATTAAGAAAAAAACTCCATCGGTGATTACTGAGCATTGTATAAATTACACAATTTCAATTGGAAAGATGTAAAGATTTTAAACAAAGAGCCGTCTTACAATAAAAGATTAATCTTCGAAATGATTCATATAAAAAATAAAAAATTAGAATTGAACAAACAAAATGATACTGAATCAATACCGAATTCTTATCTACAGATTTTCAATCTCTTTCCTATTCGAAGTATTCCTTCTTTTCTTCTTATTTCTTTCATTTCTATCCCAATTTCTATTCCTCTTCCAATCTCCCCACTTTCAACAGTTACAAAAGTCTAGTTGTTACATAGTATCAGAACTAGTTCCTGATTGAACATATTTTAATTTTTTGATTCAGATCGCAATTTGCTTCTAAAATTAATTGACTTACTGTCTTTAATTATTGGACTAATTATTATTATTTTATCTAATTAAATTGATTATTTTGTGCTCAATAAAAATAAATAAACATTAATCAACAATAAGAGCTACGAGTCAAATTTTAATATATTTAAAATTATTCAAACGTTTCGATCTTTTTTGTCATGCCATCTTTAGTGTTTACAATGTTTGGAAAATTAAACACAATAAATTAATTTTCTGTAACGGTTGGATACATATAATTCTGAACTTATACAATAATTACTTTATATATTCTTCATGTATTAATGCCGTAACAATATAATTCCTTCTCTTTTGTAATTTAATTAACATTCATTTATACGATTATGTCTAGCAGTCGCAATTTATGGTCCATATTAATAATCGATTGAAAATATTGAATTAGTCGATAAATGTGTATAAGCACACAATTATAAGAATAAATACAATATATTATAAATTATAAAACCAATAAAATGAATAAATGATAGTTACATTCACTGATTGTTCATATAATTATTAAATAAAACAGATCTTCATAAATATATAATAAATTAAAAATTGTGTATATAAATGAGAAGGCATAACAAGGATATTAGTCCAATAATTAAAGACAGTAAGTCAATTAATTTTAGAAGCAAATTGCGATCTGAATCAAAAAATTGTAAAGATATTTTATCATGTGTAATGATTCACAAGTATAAACAGAAAAAAATTTTTTGGTTCATTTGCTGTTCAACTCTATCTAATAAATAAAATATATACAGATAGAAAATTGTGTGTGAGAAATGTTTCCAATGAGCCGGGTAATTTAGTTGGACAGCATGGCCATTTTCTGCATCTTTCTTTGTGCACCGCTTAGCCAGGAATATCAACATTGTAAAGTCGCATAGATGTAACAACATTGCATAAATCTTATTGTTTCTACGGTAGGAACTAATTTTAAATATATATAAGATCTGCTGAAGATGGCTAAAATATGTAGACGAAACGTACGGAATTTTTGTAATAACTTTTCGGAATTTTTGTAATCCTAAATTATTAAAAGTTTTAAAATTATTACAATAGAATATTGCGCATTGTTTATCGACTCCAAATCGTCTTTTGATACAAATTTAATTGAAGAATAAGGAGTCCCACAAACTAATCAATTTAATTAGTTTAATTTATTATAGTTTATGATAATTAATAAACTTAATTTAACATGAATAATAAAAATAAAGAACATTTTGAACTCTACTTATTGTTAGTTTTCTTCAGCTGATGATATTAAATAATAAAAATAGATATTATAATAAATAATAAATATACAGGGTTGGCCATATTCGACGGAAAGATGTTTTTTTTTTCAATCATGGGAAACGTCATTATTCGATCTAACATCTCTGTCAAAAGTTACAGTGTTTGCCAGATCTTTCCGTCGAATATGGCCAACCCTGTAGATAGATATTAAATAATAAAAAAAACACAATTATGAACAGAAATAATTAGATAGAAATAAAATTAAAAACAAAAGCCACATCTATTGAAACGCTAACATAAATGTAAGTTAAAATTGAAGATATGTTATTTAAATATGTCTGTGATGAAAAAAGAAGTTACATGTCGAGAAATTTGTATGTAAAGTCAAATATTTCGAAATTTTTGTAAAATCAATACTGATTCTTTGTTCAGTGACGAGAAAAAATAGAGTCAGTGGATGAAATTGGTTAATCCCAGGCAAAAATATTGTAGTTACTGAATTCAATTTAATTAAAGAAATTCTAATAAAAAATAAAAATTGTAATTAAGTTTGATATTGTATTTATGCATGCAAATAACTTTTGAAAATATGATTTATAAATTTATATTTATAGAATCGGTGCAAGAATCTTTAGAGCGTAGGTTTGGTCGTGTCGGTGGCCGTATTCCCGTTACACCATCCGAAGCTTTTCAAAAACGTATATCTGGCGCTTCTGAAAAAGATATTGTCCATTCTGGTCTAGACTATACAATGGAGAGATCTGCTAGGGTAATTACTTAGATTAAGTTAGATCAAATATAAAATATTCAACTCAATTCTAAATATTTTTTATTTAATATAGGCTATTATGAAGACTGCCATGAAATTTAATCTCGGACTCGACTTAAGAACAGCGGCATATGCCAATTCGATTGAAAAAATATTTACTACTTATTCGGAAGCTGGCCTTGCTTTTTAAATATTTTATTACATTGTATGTATGCAGTAAGTATCGTATTAATGTGCGATAAAGATGAAGTCAGTTTTTATCATAAAAATCTCAAGAAGTAACTTAGATTTATCATTTAAAAGATATTTATGAATAACGATTATGCCATAAATTAAACGATTAAGTCATAAAGGGCAAAATATTCAAAAGTTGCGATGGAATATTTGATGCAAAATTATCACTTTTGTCGTGTTTTGCATTATGACGGTTTGCCTAGTTACAGATAGAGTCGCATAGATCTGATGTTATGATATCATTAAATAACACGAGATAAAAAAATCGACCATTTTTTTCTTCTAAGATAGGAAAGGTCCAATGCATTTTTATATTTCAATTTTTATGTATAAGATACAAAGAAATATTATACAAAGCTGCCGTTGAGACAATTCGCTATTTATAAGTAGCGGATTTATAATTCGCTATTTTCTTGAATATGCCATTTTGACGATATTGCTATTTCGATATTGCTGACGGTATTTCTAATATTGCACTTATATATAAAGAAAATTATTTATCTTACGATTTTATCTTACGACAAGAAATTAGCTCTTACAGAGCAAAAACAGCGATTAGCGATATATCTGGTCAGATATATAACGTTATGAAACATAATTGTTATACATATACGATATTCTGTTAATAAAGATATTCAATTCTGAAAGTAAATTGTCTCTTTCATATGAATGCGTAGTATACATCATTTGTGACTGCATTTGGTACATCACATATATTGATACGCTATCATAATACATAAGTATGTAGTAACAAGTATATGATAGCAAAATGCCAGCTAGCAGTATGCCAGCAATATGTCGGCAAATTCAATCACAATTGTAGAGCAGATTCCTATCCACTGCGTTTTCTTTAAACTTGGTTTTTGTTATCATGATTTGTCAAATATAATATAACAGAAAATCAGCGAGAAATGGAGCATGTCTTGCCATCATAATATAATAGCAGAAACATGATCAAAAATAGAATATGGCTTGTTATATCAGATACTAGTGACAGAAATACAGAAATCGTGCATGATGTGCTGTTACAATCAGTGATGCCAGACATGCCTCGCACTCGCACATGCGCGTCATTTACAACTTAGCGCGCAGTGCTGTAACCATTAGGTTAGATTAAAATAACGATGTGGTGCCGTGTGTACCGCGAAGTCTGCGCGCCAAACCAGACAACAGGAGGTGCGAGAAATCCTAAGAGGAAAATAGAAATGAGGTAAAGTATTTTAGATCAGAAAATGAATCGCAATGAAGTCAGGAAAAAAGCTCGTAAAAAAGGTACGTATCCGAAAATTTAGAAGATCTTGGTTAGACGAAAATATCTTTGAAGGTTGATTGGCAGAGAATGACAATAAAGCTTGGTGTAAAATTTATAATATTTCGCTTAAATGTTGTCATATAATTTATCAAGACATGTCGAATCAGCTTCTCATATAGATAATATAAATAATGTTAATGTAGAAATTGATACCTCACAATAAGAGATATGTCTAATTTCTATATATTTATAATTCTATTTCTCTTTAGGGCAACTAAGGACGCCAGTTTCATGAACGGATTAGATACTCTACCCGCGCTTTAGACAGTACGCATGCGCGAGTGTGGGGTATGTCTGGCAGCACTGGTTACAATGTAACATCAGAAATATGGGTCAAAAATATAGGTCATCGCCTGTTATACTAGACATTAATGGCAGAAACACAGCAGAAATTGTGTACAATGTGCCCTCATGTCACGACATGACATAAGAAATGTGGTAAGATTAAGATTTGTGTCTGTATTCATAGTTAGGCCTTGTATTTAAGACTTCCTTAAATTTATCATCAGATGCTTTACGAATTATTTCAATGACTACTGAGCATCTAAAAATAAATTTAAGGAAACCTTAAGTATGAGATCTGACTATAAATACGGGCATTAGTCTGTCATATCAGCTACTAATGGCAGAAACAGCAGAAATTGTTGTCCGGTTTTTAAAAAATCAATTTAATATTCTGAATTTTACATAAGATTTGTGTCAAAAATTAAACTGGTAGGAAAATATTACACATTTTTAGTTTCACTAATCATGTTATGCAGTTTTTATATTTGGCCATGACAAAAATTTAACTACGAGATAAATATTGATAGTTACATCGCATAGCGGTAAACGGAACTATGCTCCGATATAACATTTCCGTGTCGTGTTCGTAATATGTTTTTGCTTACTTTTTGAGACAGCAGCTTGATTTTTCCACGTTTTCGCCGTGCAAGCAGATAAATTCGATTTCTGATGACATTTGCCAATATAATATAATGATGTTACTAATATAATTGATAAATTAAATATTAAAGCTCGATTGAGATAAATCAATACAATCAAATAATGTCTACCTACATAATAATATGTTTCTAAAAAGTTTCTAAAAGTTTCTAAAAGATATCATTTCTGAATCTGATAACTTAAAGAAATTTCTAAAAGTCATATAAAAATATATAAATGTTGTCTAATGCGCTGTTTTTTGAGAACAGAAAGATATCACAAAAATGATATCTAAAAAATTTCTCAAATTGCATGTCTTTATGATATCCAAAGTATGTTAACATTGTATATTTCATTATGCCTACAATGTTTGCCATGTGATATGTACAAGAGCTATTATCTTTCATTATAGTTCTCTTGAAGATTTGCTTTCAAAAAATACGAGGGCAAGTCATAAGTTTTTGGAAAGACATAGTAAAACACTTTTTTTTTTGATCGAATCATTTTTATTTTTCAACATAATCTCCTTTCAGCTCGATACACTTGATTCAACGATTCTCCAACTTTTTCAAGCCGTTCGAATAATATGATTTGTCCAACTCTTCAAAATAAGCCTCTGTTTCGGCGATGAACTGCTCTCTGGTGGTGAATCTTTTTCCTCCGAATCATTTCTTCAGATTTGGAAACAGGAAATAGTCGCAGGGGGCTAATCTGGCGAATATGCTGGATGGGGAAGCAATTCGTAGCGGAATTCGTTGAATTTGGTCGAAACCATCAGTGCCGAACACGTGTGAACCCGTGCATTGTCTATAGAAGAGCACTTTCTTCTTCGCCAAATGGAGACGTTTTTTCTTTAAAATGTTGTTGAAACGGTCCAATAAGGCTGCGTAGTAATTGCCATTGATCGTTTGCTTCGACGGAAGGTAATCGATATGAATTATACCGTATGCATCCCAAAAAACTATGGCCATCACCTTTCCAGCCGACTTCACGGTCTTCGCCTTCTTCGGAGCTGGTTCACTCGGTAAAGTCCATTGTTTTGACTGTTCCTTCGTCTCGGGTGTGAAGTAATGGATCCATGTTTCATCCACAGTAATGAATTGACCCAGAAATTCATCTGGATTACGTTGAAACATCTCCAAACATATTATTGTTTTGAAATCGTCACACGGTCGCGCTTATGGTCCATAGTGCAAACGGCATCTTACCGATAGCTTTTTCATACCCAATTGTTCGTGCAAAATTGAAATCACTGTGCCATGTAATATGCCTGTGGCCTTAACAAGCTCGCGCATTTTCACTCGTCGATCAGTCAAAACAATATCGTGGACTTTATCGATGATTTCTGGCGTAGCCTCAATTGGACGTCCCGAACGAAGTGCATGTGGATATATGAACACGTTTAAATTCATTCACCCAATTGTATACAGTCGTAAATGCTGGTGTAGATGTGCTATAAACATTATTTAACTCGGCTTTGATTTCTTTCGGCGTTAAACCTTTCATGTAAATGTTTGATCACTGTACAAAACTCGTTTTTTTTCCATTTTGCATAAAATACAAAGATTGTTCACTTTAATCGTTTACAGAAATGAAACCACGCGATGAATTCCGCTCAAAATTTGACAGTAATCAGCTGAAAGATGCTACTTATCAAAAAGTAATGTGACATGACACTGCGAGTGCTCTCTGACAGATTTTCTAAGAACTTATTGACTTGCCCTCGTATGAAATATTTCTCGTATGAGTTTTCATCAGAACACAAGTCATATTTCTCATAATGCTGCACCTTTTATTCTATCTCGAATAGTTTTCAAACATGAGAATCCGAATTCCACTATGTCCGTCTGGTGGTGATCCCGTATACTGCTCGCGGGTGAATGATGAAAGATATTTTTTCCATGGTGTCTTTTTGGTAATATGAAAAGATGTCTTTTAGTCGACTTTTCGTTTTACAGAGAAGACAATAGAAAGATGACGAAAAGATGTTTTTTTTAAGTTGTCTTTTCAATAAAATTAAAAGACGTCTTATAGTCACCTTTCATCTTGCTGAAGAGACAAAACGATCATACTTTCATCATCTTTTAGACATCTTTTCTTTATCCTTTAATGTTTTGTGCTGTCTTAATTTTTATAAGTTAAGTTGAGTCTGCTTTTTGAAAATTATGGTATAAATACAAGGATATGCTCTTGCGCATGATAATGTCAGACAAGCAATGAGAATTGCTCGACTACATCACGACTACGTCATCATTATGCGGTAAATTCAAACGGTTAAAAATGAAGTAAATCGTGGTAGCGTCAATGCATTAAGAACTGCGTTCCGAATTACGCACTTACAAAGCGCATGATGCATCATTTTATTCTTGTTGATCACTAAAGAATAAAAAAGGATAAAATAATACTTTATGCGCTCATATATAATTCGGAACGCACCAAAGGATAACGAAAGGATTTTACGAGAATGATGAGTAATAAGTATAAATTTGAGACGTCAGTTTGTATATATATATATATATATATATATATATATATATATATATATATTAGGTGTTGGAATTAATTCGTAGCGTTTTACAAGTGATGGGAAGTACTTTCATTAATGTATTTTTTAATGCTCATGTGAAATAAATAACATTCTTTCATTAAAAAACGCTACGAATTAATTCCAACACCTAATATATATCAAGAGACGCGGTAACGGCTCCCGTTAAGTATATTTTTGTAGTACATAATATAATACCATGTCATGAAAGAGACGTTACAGCATATCTTTTACAGGAAGGAACTCGCTTATATAATTAAAAAAAATTATTGTCTTGTTTAAACAAATTGATGTTATAAAAAAATGCATATATTGGGGAAGAATATAAATTTTTACAATTAAAATGAGATAACAATCATGTCCGTAAGTGTCTTGATGCGTAGATATGAATATGTGCATGTATTTTTCAGTTCAATTTATGTCATTTATTCATTCAAATACATCGTCATCGTCTTCGCAAAATCTTGTCCCCTTTTACTGCACCTTTTTTCAGTCTTTCTACACTTTTTCTGAATCTTTTCTACATCTCTTCTGCACTTTTTTTACACTTATTTTCTGCCTTTTCTACAGTTTCTACACCTTTTCTGCACTTTTTCGACACTTTTTCTACACTCGTACATCTTTTCTGAATTTCTATTGCACCTCTTTTTCCGCACTTCTTTCGCATCTTTTCGGTATCTCTTCCGCATTTTTCATGTACCTTTTCTACTTTTTTTACATCTGTATTATATCTCTCACACCTGCCCCACATTAATTTCACATTTCTTTTACACCTCTCCGCATTTCTTCTCACTGTTTCCGTAACTCTTTTGCATCTCTTCCGCACCTTTTCTGCACCACTTGTACATCTCTTTTGCATTTTTTCGTTTTATATAATACATTTAAATATGAATGTAAAGTGTATAGTTCCGATCGAGTTGAAGGTCACGGGGATGGCATGGCATTGTACATCGAGAGTGCACTTTCTGCCTCTTTAAGTCATTTCGACGTACCTCCATTTAGAGTACGCGTTAACATTGTCGGCGCAATTTTCAAACTTAAGGGCAAACGTAGCGGCGATTTGTGCCTATTGCCCGTTCTCACGCTGCTGATTTTCACTATATAAAGTCATGTCTGTCGACCGCTGCCTGCTCATCTGATGTTATCATATGCATGGATGACTTAAACGTGAATCTTCTTAATCCGTTCGATCCTGCATTTGCGTCTTCTGTTGTCTTCTCTCTTTCTCAACTCATTTTCGATCTTACTCATGTCACTCTCAACACTTCGTCCATCATCGATCTAATTATGGTCATCCTCCTTCACTCTGGCGTTTGCTCGGATATTCATATTAGCGATCATTTCGCCACGCAGCGCTGCATTTTGACCAGTCTCTGAGGCATTCCCGCATGTCTCTATTGCATACCTCTATCGCATGCGTTCCGTTGACTCTTCTCGTCTCGATTATGAGTTGGCTCAGATCGATTGGTCACCTATTCGCTGTGAATCGCACATCGATGAGAAGGTGTATTTTACATCCTTTCTAATAATCTTCGATCGTCTTGTTACACTCTCTCCAAACCGCCTGCTCCCTGGTTCACCCTGCGATTCGCAAAATCATTAGCATAAAGCGCTGCGCCTTGATTAAATTCAGACAAACTCGACTCGAGGTTGATTGGCGTTTTTGCGAGCTTCGTAATAGCGTGAATATTGCTATCCGGCGCGAAAAGAGGTCATTTCTATCCTCATCCCTTTCTTCCATCTCTGATTATTTTATTCTCTGGTCACATGCTCTTTTGCATCCTTAACCACTCTCTTACATCCGGCACTTTTCCTACTTCCTGGAAACAAGCTGTCATCTTCCCCATTCCTAAACTCTGAATCCTTCCTCATCCTCTTCCTTTCGCTCTATCTACATCCCCCCTTTCTTTCCAAGCTTTTTGAGCGGATTTGTTTCCAGCAACTGATTTTCTATTTTAATTCCACAAATTATATACCAGAATGTTAATCCGACTTTAGAAGATTGCACAGTACATCCACAAAGCTGTTATACTTGTTCGATATTGTTCTTCGGTATTGTGGCTTTAACAAGGCTCTTCTTACATAAATAATTATTGATTTCTCCAAGGCTTTTGACATCGTCACCCACGAACTACTGCTTAGCTTGGACATTATGGTCTCTCCTCCTCCGCCCTTTCTCTTATCCGCTTCTTAATAGGTCGAATTCAGCGTGTGTACTTCTCTTCAATCCCCGCCCTATCTTCTCTCTAAACGTGCCGTTGCTTCTGATGTTCCCTCAAGGTGTTCCGTTCTCGACCTCTTGCTGTTCATTATATTCACCTCTGATCTACCTCTTGTTCCCATTTTTTCTAAATTCCTTATATATGCTGACAATGTTATCCTTCTAACGACTTCTTCCCTCCTAATGATTCCTCCTCGGTTGAAGCAGCTCAATCACGATCTTTATTCCATCTCTGAGTGGATTAAATCGAATTCTCTTCACCTAAACCCTTCTAAGTCCTCTATGCTTATTGCCGGTTCTCCCTGCTCACTTTCTTGTCTAACGTCCTTCTCTATTTTGATTAACTCAGCTCCTATTCCATTAAAATCCTAGGTGTCCACTTCGATTCTTCGACTGATCCTTTAGCAAGCATGTCTCTGTAAAATGCCAGGCTGCATTTCTCCGTCTTCGACTTCATTACCCTTTTCGTTATATTCTTACTATCACTCAGAAGCTCCTAGTATCTCAACCGCTCATAATCTCTCTCTTTGATTAAGCCAATGTTGTCTACATTCCCGCACTACTCAGAAACTCTTATCCCGCATCTAGAGTATACAAAATTCCTGTTTTCTCCTATAATGCTCGTAAATACGATCATTTATCCCCTTTGTTTGCTCAAAATTCATCAGCGTTTCATCTTTGTTGTCTTGTCTACCGAATTCTACATTCCAATATAGGGATATTGGGAAGGGTCCCATCTTCGCAATTTCTTACACCTTTATTCTAAACTCCACTCTCACGATATCCAACTTACCCGATATCATGATTCCATGTCTTTTCCTATTCAAACAAATTCCGTGTTGCTTTCTTCTACAATGTTATTAAATTTTATAATTTATTACTTCCCACCCTATGCTACTTTCCCTCCTTTTCTTCTTTCGGCGATGTCTCGCGTATTCTTTATGGAGCCTTGACTCTCTTATGGTTACACATCTTACTCGCATTCGTGTTGCCTCTCAGTTTTTCGCACTGCTATTATACTATTTACTTTCCACAAATGTTACATTCATTTTTATACTCAACTTTCATATTGTTACATCACATTTTATGTCAAATTTATGTTGCGTTGAACTTATACCATATCATGTTACGTTATATTTTATATATTAATATATATATATATACACACACACTCTATTCTCAATATTTCATATTGTATTGTTAATTTTTGTATTAAGTTCGTTTTGCGTTTATAATTTCTACTCTCATTATTTCGGTACGCCTTAGAACAGCAGACTTTGCTGGTGCCGCACCATTTTGTGCACCATGTAAACTTTTCTGTTCTATTTGTAACCAATTAATGCACAAATAAAATAAAATAAATAAATAAATAAATTATTAATAACAAGAACTTAATAAAAATTCAAGAAATCAATCAGAAAAAATAATAAAAATGTAAAAAAATGGCATCGAGTATAAAGATTTGGAATATCTGTACATAAAAATATTTTGTAAATATATGAAAATAATGAAAATATAATAATAAAATAATAATAATAAAATAATAAAAATAATAATGAAAATATTATTAACAATAAAAAATAACGTCACAAAAGAGATATGAAATTAAAATGCAATATTTGGATTGATGTCTTCTTTTGAACGTTTCGATTCTCTTTAGAGTCCTCTTCAGCAAGAATGATGAAATATAATTAGCTCACATAATGCCTAAGTCACTCGCAAATTGACAAAGATACAACAAGGTTAATCTAACATTTTTTTAAAAACAAATCTTATTAAAGTGATATATGCGTAAACAATTCAAATGACTTACCATCACAGAACATGAAACATTGCACTGAAGCTTTGTTGAACATATTAAAACTTAAAAAGTAGAATTTTTAAAATCATATACAAAGATCACACATTTTTAGAACACACATCCGTGTACGACGACGTGTCACTCAGATATGAAATATTCTCGAAGAGGTCACACAGTAAACATTAACGCAAATTTGTAAATATGACGAACAAAACACATGTACACAACATATACTTGTTAAGTCAACCCGATAAAAACCGCAATAAATTATTGTATAAGAATTAAAAACTGTCAAAATTATTAAAATTGTAAAATAAAGAATTACGTAATGAAAAGAAAAAATTCAATATAAAACATATCTCGTTAAAATTGTTACATTTTCATCAACAAATAAAACTTTGTCAAAATAAATTAATAAACTATAAAAAAAACTGTATAAATATAAACTGTAAAAAGGTTTCTAACATCAATCAGGAGAAATTAACAATGTTGCATAGGTATGATGCAAACCTTCTGAATATAAATTAAGACCATTCCTTTGCATGTGCATGAATGCCATTTCCGAAATCAATCTTTTGTTCAAAAATTTCTCCTTATCTAAAATTTGGACATTCTCCCAATCGAAATCATATGAAAATTCATTACGATGTAATTCCAGAGTAAGTGTCAGTGTTCCAATTTATATGTCTACGATGTTCAGATATTCTACTGGAAAGTTTCCCACATACGATCGCAATTTTTACAACAAATCTTATAGACTACATTTTTATTATCAAATTTTGGAAGAGCGTCCTTTTATTCTTATGAATTTATTTAATTTGTTATCGCTGAAAAACACTAATTTTATGTTGGTATTTTTACAAATCGACGAAAATTTCTCTGATGTAAAATCAATATATGATAACAAAAACCAATATACGATCACTAACCGTATCGTCATTTAGGACATTGTTATTAAAAAATTGATTGTTAAACCAATATTTTAGATAACTATGAATCGTGTTAAAAACAAATTTTGCCGGATAGTCATTATTTGGTATGTACAAATAATGAACTTAATACTATTATAATGAAATTTTGGATCTGAAAGTAACATAACTCTGTCCAAATATCCATTATGACACCTTTTTTATGAGAAACAGGATGTGACGAGTAAATAGTTCAGGTACCGTCCTGAAAATGTTGTGGTATCAATCTAACTCTAAACAGTTATTGTTATTAATAATGGTTACATCTAAGAAATTAATACTATTGCCTCCTATTTCCAAGATGAATTTCAATCTCGGATGAAACGAAGTAAAAGTTGTCAAAATAAAATCATGATATCAACATATCTGAAATAAAAAGGCAATTGAAATAAAAGGGCAAAAGCTTAACATTAATTGCTATTGCTTTAGTCTCTAAGGCTTGCATGAATCTACTATAATAGGAAATAAAGGCGATCCTATTGGTATGCCAAAGTTCTGTTTGTATGTTGAAATCGCGCTCTCAGTAGCGTTGATATAGAGGGCGAGACGCGTGTTATCGACCAAGTAGCGAGTTAGAGGAAGGTGCCGGAATGGCAGCCTGTGAACGACGGAAGAGGACGAGATCGGATCTCAAGCTGAGCCAATAGAATTTCCCGCCAATAGAATTTTTGCCTTTTTTACTGCCGTTGTTACTGCGAATAATTCCGAGCCGTATGCTCTTAATGTTTTTGTAATAAAAGTAGTGTGTTCGTGTAAAATACGAAGAAGTGTCTAATATTATTGAGAATCTTACGATTCCGAAACCGCGGCTGCAACATTCTGATGATCATGACAGAACTGGGTAATTTTGTTGTAGCCGTTTTATAGCAAGCACAGATCGTAATACGTAAGAAAGTAGACATGGAATAAGTAAAGTTAACGTTAAGAATAACACGATCCGCCTTTACGAGAGTGTACACTTCCTTCTGGACTGAGCAGTCGAAGGAATCGCCGGACATAACCTCAATGCAAGTCAGCTTTGCATTGCTACGAGACAAACGAGCTTAATGAGCTAAATCAGAAGCTGCAGACCTTAATGATCGAAGCTGGAGAGCCTGAAGAAGCCATTGGAAGAGAGGTACAGCATGCAGATGAGTATGCCACGAAATACCATCAAGCAAAGGTCGGGCTAATCTGTCTATTAGAGCGGAAGAATGAACTCGAAACGCCGACACCGGTTCCGCTGCAACGGACTACCACGACAACACAGGAAAGTATACGCGCATTGAAATTGCCGAAAATTGAATTAAGAAAGTTTGGCGGTGATATCAAAGATTGGCTTCCGTTTTGGAGTACTTTTAAGAAAATTCATGAAGACGCGACGTTGTCGAGGGAAGATAAATTCCAATATTTAGTACAGTCTATGGTAAAAGACTCGCGCGCATTTGAAGTAGTGAATAGTTTTCCACTAACGGCCGGTAATTATGAGAAAGCCATACACAGCCTCGAGTCTCGATTCGGCAAAAAAGACTTATTGATTGAATATTATGTGCGCGAACTTTTAAAGTTAGTCTTAAGGAAGAATAAAAACATGTCTCACAATCACTTATGATAAATTAGAGGCACATATACGAGCACTTGAAACTTTAGGCGCGACAACAGAAATGTACATGGCAATGAACAAGGGCTCAATTAATTCCTCATTCTGACGCATCTGTTGTAAATGTTACTGCAAAAGATCGTCTTACTAGTCTAATGACTTTTCTAGGAAGAGAGGTCGAGAGCGAGGAACGTATTCAAATGGCAAAAACATGCTTCGAGAGCAACGATTTTCAGATGACAAAGGACAAAAATAAAAGGAAATCAAAGAGTGAACGAGATCCAGAGATAGCGACAGCGTCTAGCTCACTATCGGCGAAAGAAGCAAAGCCGCAGCAGTGTATATTTTGTAGAGCTAATCATGGCAGCTTGAGTTGTGAAAAGGCCAGAAAATATGACCAGAAGTATGGACTTAGAGAAGAGAATCCAAGCTGTAAAAGACAAGCAGGGCTGTTTTAATTGCCTAAAAGTAGGGTACAGCTATAAAAGATGCCGTAACAAAATAAAATGCCCTTGGTGCAGCAAAGGACATTGCCTGCTGATGTGTAGAAACCTGTCGAGCAAGGACGAGACAAAGCAAACGGATGAGAAGAAACCGAAAGAACCAGCTTTTCACAAGGGAAACAGTTGTCTCGCTAATGTCTCTTCGAATACAAAAATGTTTCTGCCTACACTAAAAGTCAAGATGCGAAGTCCAAAAGGCTTGGTGAATGTTCGCGCCGTCATAGATACTGGCTCGCATAGATCTTATGTTTTGGAAAAAGTAGCCGAGCGGAGCAGCAGAGAGCTTGGATAGGAGACTGAGAGCGAACAGACGATGGTACACTTGTTGTTTGGAGGAACTAAAACCAAACCTCAGAGATACAAAACTTGTCAGATCTACATCAGCAACTTAGATGGAACATATAAATGCGACTTCGTAGCTTTGCAACAAAACATTATCTGTCAGGACGCCCCTTGTAAGATCGATGATACATGGATGGATATACTTGAGAAAAAGGACATATGTTTGAGCGACACCGGTGAACGTCAAGAATGCATTTCACTATTGATTGGAGCTGATGTTGCTGGCAAAATATTCACAGGAAAAGTTCTACAGATAAATCAAGGAATAACAGCTCTAGAAACTAAGCTTGGATGGACAATCTTAGGTAGGAACATAGACGATTACATAGACAGTGGCACCGATACTACGCTGACGATTATGTCAATGTTCACTCAAGAAGCCAACATATCAGACTTATGGAGACTCGATGTCTTGGGCATCACGGATCCTATTGAGAGTGTTACTAAAGAGTCACATCAAGCTGAAATAAAGACCTCATTTCAAAAGACAACGAAAATCGACAACGAAGGTCGATACGAAGTTCTTCTGCCGTGGAAAGAGAATCATCCACCTTTACGAGATAATCGAGACGTAGCCGAGAAAAGACTAAAAGACGTTACAAAGAGATTGCGACAAGAAGATTTATTTGACGACTACCAGGCTGTCTTCAATAATTGGCTCGAAGAAGCGATTATTGAAAGGGTATCTGTACTTGAAGTCGACCAAGAGAACTACTATATTCCACACAGACCTATAGTCAAGAAAGAAGAAACTACGAAGATACGCCCTGTTTTCGATGCGTCAGCAAAAGTCAAGAAATCGCCTTTACTTAACCAATGCTTGGAGACTGGACCCAATCTTATAGAGTTTATTCCAGCATTGCTACATCGATTTCGAGAGAGGAAGATAGGGGTAACAGCTGATATCGCAAAAGCCTTCTTACAAATCAGCGTCTCTCCGGCGGATAGAGATGTTTTGAGATTCCTGTGATGGAACGTTGACGGAGAAATAGAGATTTATCGACATCGTCGAGTTGTTTTCGGATTGACAAGCAGCCATTCCTTTTAGGGGCAGCGATTGAATTGCATATTAATAGAGCCTTAAACTCTACCATTTTGCCATATAAGAAAGCAGTTTATGAGAAACTGGCAAAATCCTTTTATATCGATGACTGTTACTGGTGTCGATTCTTATTCTGATTTTGAAGTTTTCAGGAGAGAAGCCTGTTCCCTTTTGACTCAAGCCAGATTTGATTTAAGAGATTGGAAATACACTGACAAAGATCCTGAGAGTCAATCAACGGTGCTCGGACTTATATGGGACACCAAAAGAGATATTTTAATGTTACCGGAATTTCCTGCACCGACGATCACGGAGAAAATAACGAAGAGAGTCATCTTGTCACAAGTACAGAAAGTTTACGACCCTCTCGGATTCGTCTGTCCCGTACTGTTAAAACCAAAATTACTATTGCAAGATCTGTGGAATAAAAACGTGGATTGGGACACAGAAATAGACGGCGACATTAAGCACGAATTTTTTAAATGGGTTTAGCAACTAGGTCTCCTACGCATATTGAAGTTTCCACGATGAATTTTTGGAAAGGAAAGAGGTCCCGACTCACTGTCCTTTCATGTTTTTGTCGACGCCAGTAAAGACGCATACGCGGCGGTAATCTTCGTACGAGTTGAGTCAAGCATAGGGCTCGAGGTACATCTCGTAGAAGCCAAATCTAGAATAGCATCCAAAGAGAAGAAGATCATACCTCGCCTTGAATTACTAGCAGCCTCCATTAGAGCTAGGATGATGCGATCCTTCGTAAAGGCTATGGATTATCAAGATATCAAGATCTATTTCTGAACCGACTCGATGATGTTTCTAACATGGATTGGACAAACAAGACAATGGGCAGTCTTTGTATGGAATCGTGTTCTGGAAATAAGGAGCCGTATAGATATTGAATCTTGGAGATATGTTCCTGGAGTGATGAACCCAGCGAATTTACCCCCACGAGGTTGTGATATTAAGAAATTCCTTGAACTGAAATGGTGAGAAGGACCGGAGTGATTGAAATTATCTCCCAAAGAATGGCCCAAAGAGGAAGGAAAAATTGACGATAACACAGTTAATTTAGAATTACGCAAGACTTCCGGACGATGCAAAGAGAGAATATTTCTTGAGACTACTGTTGAAGAAATCGCTATGCTTCGTAGAACAAGCGGATGAAGAGACAGTCCCCTGATATTTACAGAGACTTTCGATGTATTCCAAAATTCTGTGTACTATCGCGTGAATATTAAGTGAATAATTGCCAAAGAATCCATGTAAACAAAACTCAAGAGTTAAATGCCAAAGAAATAACTAAAGCAGAATTGCTTCTCTGTAGACTGGCACAGAAAGAATCATTCCTGGGAAGCAACGGTTTACGAAGCTTAAATGTTTTCGAGGAGAATGGACTAATACACACAAAGACAATGATCCCCAATCGTCAAGACACCTTTTCTTTCAGATGTCCCGTAGTGTTGGACTCAACTCATTTATTGACGTTGAAAATAATTTTTCATATTCATCTGAAACTTAATCATGTTGATATTGATATTGTGATGAATAGTTTACGCGAAGAGTTTTGGATCTTACCGTCGTACGGTACGCTCACTCATAAGAAAATACGTCGTTTGTCGTCGATATGCATCGAAAACAATGAAAGCACCATCTGAAGATAGAGTGAGAGATGCCACAGCGTTTGAAGTGATAGGTATCGATTACGCTGGATCATTTTTTTTGAGCGGAGGACAAAAGGCTTACATCTGTTTGTTTACTTGTGCAGTCGACAGTTCACTTAGAGTTGGTTACATCTCTATCAACAGAGGAATTTCTGGAGGCCTTCAAAAGATTCATTGCACGTCGAGAAAGACCTACTGTAGTATATAGCGACAATGGGAAAAATTTTGTAAGGGCCAGAAATCTACTACAGAAGATTAATTGGCGGAAATCCCAATATTGTGCACTCAATGAGATAACATGACATTTTAATCCACCTTCAGCTGCCTGGTTGGAGAATGGTGGGAGCGACTTATCCGCCTCCTTAAAGATCTACTGAAGAGGACATTAAAGAGAACTTCGTTGAGCTATAAAGAAATGAACACTGTTCTATGCGATTGCGAAGCTACTATGAAGTCAAGACCACTTACCTACTTGACAGAGGAAAATACTGAAATCACAGCGCTGACTCCAGCGATGTTCATCAGTGACATTCGAGAAAATGGCGTTCCAGACTTGGATCAAGTTTACAAGTCCCACTTTGCAAAGAGGAAAATTATCGTCAAAAATTGAAAGAAGAGTTCAGAAAACGTTTCGGTATACAGTACCAACTTGGGTCAGTTATCTAGACGAATTAAACCCAGCAACAGTTCCGCGTCCGTGGGGATGTCGTGCTTATTGAAAACAATTTACAAAAGCGATTAGACTGGCCGCTCGTCGTCAGAGAAGTTAGAGAAATTAGAGAAGTCTACCCCGGAAAAGATGGTTACGTGCGGATGGTAAAACTGAAAACGAGTAAAGGTGAACTGGTTCGACCCATTCAGAAACTAATTCCCTTGGAAGTTGAACACGCCAGTCCTGAAGTTGATAACTTTATCGAGTCTACCACTATGACGTTAGAGACTACTAAGGGAAATGCAGCTAACACCCTCGAAGAGTCCGTAGCTGTCCTTAGAGAGGAACCGAAATCGTTGGAAGGAACGAGCTTAAAGACCCGAAGGGGTCGTATCATCAAGAAACCGGATCGGTTCAAATACTAGAAATGTTTGTCATTTTATTTTTGTTTTCATTTTTTTAGATAGGTTGATTTGCTTCTACCAAGAAGTCACAACTCAAGGTGGGAGAGATATTGGAAGCGCGTTCTCAGTACCGTTGATATAGAGGGCGAGACATGTGTTATTGGTCGAGCAGCGAGTTAGAGCAAGGTACCGGAATGGCAGCCTGTGAACGACGGAAGAGGACGAGATCGGATCGCAAGCTGAGCGTTCCCGCCAATAGAACTTTTTACTTTTGTCTTTTTTACTGCCGTTGTTACTGCGAATAATTCCGAGCCGTATGCTCTTAATGTTTTTGTAATAAAGTAGTGTGTTCGTGTAAAATATGAAAAAGTGTCTAATATTATTGAGAACCTTACGATCCCGAAACCGCGGCTGCAACATTCTATATCTTTCCATTAAAAGTGAAATACGTCGAATTTTTTAAGTACTAATTCTAGTGCTATAAAAAATTCTTTTTCCGAAATAGTTGTTGATTTTTTTATATAATTCCATCTATTAGCCACTCTTAATCGCCAAATCTAAATGGAAATCTGGAATGTTAGTAAACAACGAGATGACGTCAAGAGAAATTAAAGAATAATTAGTTTTCAACTTACCTCTTAACTTCTGTGCAAGATGAAAACTGTTTTTGATTTTACTGAAAGGTTTAGGGGATTTTTCAGAAATAATGTCGTGTAAAAATGAAGTCAATGAATATAAAGGACTGTTAATTGAAGAAATTATGATCCTAAAGAGACAATTATTATAGATTTATGCACTTTTGGAAATGCATATGCACAAGATAACTTCATATGATATTTTTTTGTACGTACTATTTGAAATGTAATTTTTATTTTTTCAATGTGATAATAGTTCGAATTTTTTTTGTGAGAATATTGATAGAGTTGTTTATGACTTTAGTGTAAGTGTTAGGATCATCAAGCATTTAACTTTCAAGCATTTGACTTTCGAAATGTAAATATTTTTGTTTAGAGCCACAGTGATATTTCTCTTATCTGCCTTAGTGAAAATGATGTCTGGATTATTAGTGCAAAATTGTTTTGTGTATCATATTAGTTGAGTTAATCGTTTACTGATTATTTTGAACAAAAGATGATAAATAATTTTTCAATATAGTTGTGATACAATTCCTGATACTTAAAATATTATTAGATTCAATTTTCCTAAAATTATTTTCTATATTTTTGATAAATTCTAATAAATTCTTCTTTTTTTTATTAAATGAAAGTAACGCGAAGTTTTCCCCTAACTGTAACAAATATTTTTTCAGGACTTGTAAGCACGATAAATTTGAACCAATCTTCTTTGATGTGAAATAATGAAGACTTTAATGTTGTTTCAATAAATTCAATAGGATCTATTTTAATGTTAAAATGATTGTTGGAACAACAAGAATTATCATTATCCGTGGATGGATAACTGATATTGAGTATCTTGGAAATCCGAGGCACTAGTACCAATCTGATACGACTAATTATTCAATATATGATAATGATAATCGGAGATATATCACTATAAATTTTATCTTATATGGGACATACAGGAAACTTAACAGCAGAATATCTGAACATCGTAATGAATTTTCACATGCCTTCAATTGGGAGAATGTTCAAATTTTAGACAAGGAGAAATTTTTAAACAAAAGATTGATTTTGGAAATGGCATTCATACACATGCAAAGAAATGGCTTTTTTTTTTATAACGGAGGGGAAATGCCTAACGCATACCCCGGGCCTCGGGGGAGAGCCCGGGGTTATGTGGGGCTTGCACCCACTAAAACCCCTCCGGGTGTCCTGAACAGGCCTTGTGTGAGGGGCTTCCAGGAACGCGTGCAGCATACTTCTGGAAGCCCCTCCGGTCGGCTTTGTGCCGACATCTTTTCCCGCCCGGGGATTTTAAGACGTCGAGAAGACGACCCCAGGCAGTGCGAGGCACCGACGGCCTAGCATTCGGAGAGGCACTCTCGCGGCGCACCCCCCGCGCGCGGCGGTGCAGAGACCCCGCCACCGCCGCACAGTCGACGTGACTAGGGGTCGGTGATACTACACCCCCGCGCGCAGGGATGTTATTTATTGTCCGGCGGCCCCCCCCCCTCACATACGCTCCCGTCGTCCTCCTCTTCGGTTACCTCCTATATAGGGGGAGGAGATCGCCGTTCTCGCCCTGTGGGGCGGTTTCGGCGACGCTGACGCGCGAGCGGTGACCCGGGGCGTGAGCGACTCGGCTGAAGCCGGCGCCCGCGTTGTCCTCCAACGCCACCATCCCGCGCATCTCTTCCCCCTCCGCCGCCCGGCGGCGAGGAAAGGTCACGACCTCCCGGAACTCGCTCCCTCTGCCTTTCATCTTCCTCCTGCGACGTCATCCGATCGCAGAAGGAGGAGAAGGCCTTCCAAGCTCTCTCCACGCCGACTATCGCCATCACGACAGCCGACAGGGAGAGATCATCCCCTATCTTTTGGACCAGGACACCGCGCTCGCCCGCCCATGCCGGGCAGGCTTCGAGCGTATGCGGCGCGGTGTCCCGGTCCCCGTCGCAGTGGCGACAGCGCGCGGTCGGCTCCTTACCTATGCGACACAGGTACTCCCCGAAACATCCGTGTCCGGTGAGCACCTGCATCGCGTGGAACGATAGTCCGCCCCATCCCCTGTCTACCCATTCCTCGAATGGGAGAATGGCCTCCACGGTCCGGGCGCCCGTTGTCGGCGGGCTGTTCTCGAGAATAGCACGCCACTCTCCAAAGACCCGCCGACGGGCATTCCTCCTCAGTCGGTCAACGGTCCCCGGGGTTACGATCCCCCCCCCCCCCCGAAGCCGAATGGCCTTCACCCTCGCGTAAGTCTCCGCTAGGGCGTCGGCCCTGGTGGCACCACATACTTGGCAGGGGGGATCCCCGCGAGGACCATGGTGGCCGCATACGACACCGTCCTGTAGGCTCTACAGATACGAAGGGCCAGCTGCCGTTGCACGCTGTGCAATCGTTCTTGACGCCTTCAACAACGTCCCATGGGGCCGGGTAGTGGGGGCTATGAGAGAACACCATCTCTTGCCCCTCTACCTGGTCGCTGCAGTTGAGGACTATTTCCGAGACAGGCAGCTGGAGTTCCACGATAAACGGGGACTCCAGCAGCGGAGGGACGTGTCGTGCGGTGTTCCACAGGGGTCCGTGTTGGGCCCCCTACTCTGGAACATCGCATACGACTGCGTTCTCTGCGCGGCCCTACCCCTCGGCTGCCACGTCGTCTGTTATGCGGACGACACGCTGGTGGTAGCCGGGGGCACGACCTGGGGAAGAGCCGTGGATACGGCGAACGTTGCAGTGGCTCCATAAGGGAATTGGGCCTGAGGGTGGCCCCCGCTAAAATGGAAGCTCTGTTCTTCCACGACGGGAAGAGCGGAGTGCCCTCTTAGGCACATATCGTGGTGGACGATGTCCGTGTCCCGGTGGGGCCCACTATCAAGTATCTGGGTCTCACCGTGGATGGTCGTGAAGAGCTGCCTCAATCGACCGCCTACGATGGGGGCCACGGTGAGCCAGATCCTGCCGTGAATACCGGAGAGTCCGGGCGCCCGCGGCCTCCCTTTCAGACGAGCGAAGGCCTTCGTCATCTCCTCCCCAGTGACGCTCAGCTCCTCCGTCCATCCGGACGGGGGGTCGACCTTCTCTGGGATATCCCTCTCCCTGTTGCAAAGAAATGGCCTTAATTTACGTTCAGATACAGAAGGTCTGCATCATACCTATGCAGCATTGATAATTTTTCCTGACTGTGTGAACATGTTAGAAATCTTTTTACATTTATACTTTATTAATTTATTTTGACAAAGTTTTATTTGTTGATGAAAATGTAACAATTTTAACAAGATATATTTTATATTGAATTTTTTCTTTTCATTATGTAATTCTTTATTTTACAATTTTAATAATTTTGACAGTTTTTAATTCTTATACAATAATTTATTGCGGTTTTTATCGGGTTGACTTAACAAGTATATACATGTATTTTGTTCGTCATATTTACAAATTTGCGTTAATGTTTACTGTGTGGCTTCTTACTTCGAGAATATTTCATATCTGAGTGATACGTCGTCGTACACGGACGTGTGTTCTAAAAATGTGTGATCTTTATATTTGATTTAAAAAATTCTACTTTTAAAGTTTTAATATGTTCAACAAAGCTTTAGTGCAATGTTTCATGTTCCGTGATGGTAAGTCATTTGAATTGTTTACGCATATATCATTTTAATAAGATTTGTTTTTAAAAAAATGTTAGATTAACAATGCTGCATCTTTGTCAATTTGCGAGTGACTTAGGCATTATGTGAGCTAATTATACCTGTATCATTCTTGCTGAGGAGGACTCTAAAGAGAATCGAAACGTTCAAAATAAAGAAGACATCAATCCAACATCTGAGTATTGATTGTTCACTAAATAATTGTACCGTTTATCGTTGCTGACTCTCATTAGCCTACTGTATTTACCTTTTTGTATTGTTTAAAATTCGAGTGTCCTAATATAATTATTCTTAATATTATATTATAACATTTTATTAAAATGTTTGAAACGATTCTATTAAATCATAATTAATTTTAATTATCATTGATATCTACGTATTATTGACTAGTTAGAGTGCGAATGACTGTCTTAGCAATTTTTAGTTTAAATTACAATTATAAACAAGACGGGCATGTCAAGTATGCTACTGCTGAAGATCTTGCTTTTCGATTTTTTATTTCTACAATTTTCTATTGGTAATCGATGTAAAAATCCTTTTCAGTTTCCGCGCCTCTTATTACACTATCTATTGCATTTCGTTCTCTCATTAATGTGTTATTATACTTAATATACTTCAAATGTTATTTGTACTTTGTGTAGTATTATAATTGTGAAAAATTATTCCATACAACATTATTTAAAAGGACGTCTACATAAGAATGCCTTCAAAATGCCGTTCGGAGAACTGTATTCTATGGGACTGTTTAAATAGAGATACTTGAAATATTTTGATTTCACTTCTTTTTTTATGATATTATCTCTGGTATCTTTTTTCTGCAAAATATACTTGACGCCTTTTTTTTACATTTTTAATGTCTTTTCCGATAGTGTTGGCGCTTGTCAGTGTTTAGCGTGTGATGCCAGCCCGTTGGCTTGCGAGGTGATTGCGACGTGATCACGGCATGATTGCGGCGTGCCATGTCGCTGATGAAGCCCATCGAAGGGGAGGGCATGCGCGCGACTATCCTGTTTGCGTGCGGATCCGCCGCGCTTCTAGATTTTTCGGTGCTTCCGTGTGCGTCTTCCTCGTTTGATAACACGTGCACGACCGGTGCACAAGAATCTTATTATTTTAACTTTATGATAGAAGACGCGAGTGTAATTCAAGACACATTAAAAGGATTTTTATATCAAGGCAAAGTTCATTTTATCTTTTATCACACGCTGCCAATATCGACATGGACAAGCCACAAGGCATGAGACACAGATCTCGGATTAAGAGAAAATAGTGTTATACATAACGCAAAGGGGACATCGAGGTCCTCTTCCTAACAGATAGATTTCAAATTTTTGTTAAGTATTATTTTCATGTATTTACAAAATGATTTGATTATGTAAAGATGTTGCAAAATATACTTGATGGATATACATGTAAGTCTAATTATACTTGTATCATTCTTGCTGAGAAGGACTCTAAAGAGAGTTAAAACATTCAAAATAAAGAAGACATCAATATCTGAGTTTTGATTATTCACTAAATAATTGCGCCGTTTATCGTTGCTGACTCTCATTAACCTATTATATTTATTTTTTGTATTGTATAATTAATATTATAGTATAATTCATTCTAATTCATTCTTAGGAAAGGATATTAGCACATAAACAATGTAATTTCGAAATATGTTACAAGGAATACATATAAGTCCCAATTTCACGTATAACTCGCTTTTAAATCTATTTGGTAATAAAGTCCCTAATCCGCAAATGAGTTGTACATTATTTTTAAAAATTTTTATTAAGTAAGAAATATAATATTTAGATTTCTATTTTCATGAGAATCAAGTTTAATCAAGGACAATAATATTATGTCGAAAAATAACTGTTAATATTACTGTAATAAATTTCAATTTTTATTATTACAATAAAAAATTTAAGGATTAAAAATTTAGTATTAAAAGGTATTAAAAATTTTTCTTTATCGCATAGAAAAATATTTGTATGTGTGCCTATTGAATATGAAATGTATAAATACTGAAATAATAATTTGAATATATAAAATTTCTTTAATTTGAGAAAAATAGCTTCTCCTGGAGAACAGTGGAAGCAGTCTTAGGATCTGATGTGCAACCATGATCGCTGTGTCATCCGCAAATGTATCGATTGTAGCTTGTTTATTTATAGATCCGCCGTATATAATAGATATAATTCGGGAAAAAATGTGTTAACTATGTGTTAACTAAATTGATTAATTCATATACTGTTTATAAAAAGATAACACTACAAAATGCATGAGATATCAGCATACATTTATCTTGTTCAAAAAAGATAAAAAAGCGCTGTGGATACGTGCTTTGCAAAAAACATTTTATTAAATTAAAATATAAAAACTAGGTATGTATTTTTGTAAATCTTTTAAAGTCCTAAATAAAAACTACTATTTGAACCTACTAATTTGAACGATACGTATCAGGCATATAGAAGATGTGATATCAATAATGGGTGCTAAATTTGTCACCAAGTTAAAATCCCATAAATAAAAATTATACTTAATTTGAACGGTACGTATCAGGTGTGTAAAAAATCTGATAATGAATAATTTTACATTATAATCTTTAAAAATTATTACCTCGCTCAATTTAAATTGTATATGAACCTTGAACAACATTCTTATACAAAATTAAAAAATGAAATCCAAATCCATTGCATTATCTTTTCAATCTAAAAGTTATCATAGAGAATTGAGAGAAGGAACAAAACAGAACAAAATTTAAAAAGTTTAAATAAAACAATTTTCATGTATTAGGTGTTGGAATTAATTCGTAGCGTTTTTTAATGAAAGAATGTTATTTATTTCACATGAGCATTAAAAAATACATTAATGAAAGTACTTCCCATCACTTGTAAAACGCTACGAATTAATTCCAACACCTAATAAAAACATTTGGCGCTGCTGGATCGAAAAAAAATATGTAGAGTCATTACAATAAGAATAATATTACAATAATATTATAATAAAACCGTGCAAATTAGAGTGAATATATGTTATTTGTGTCTGTTTTATACAAAAAAATTTTCCTTTCTATTTATTCTATACTATCTTTCTTATTTATTATACTACAATATATACAATACCTAATCATCGTTTCGGCTGCTCTTTACAACCATCTTTAGGATAATCCATATAAATTTAAGTTCACATTAAATAAATAAGTGCAGGAGCATTTCCCAAAACCTTGAGTGGTTCGTCATTGAATTATGAACACAGCTTTCCTTAATCAACATCATTGTTATGTACGGTTTTAAGAAATTGCACTTTCATTCTGTTACAAACGTATTCAACGAAAATCATATAATTCTATATAGTCTTCAGCGATAATCATATAATTCTATATCATATTAGATAATCATTAGACATGTGTCCACGTCGGCGTCCAAAAATTATTACAATAATAGTCGAGACATGAGAGCAGAAGAACGCCATTGCTGGGACGTCATTTACACAATTCACACATACGTTAGACAAATTCACAGAGTACATTACACAAACTGATATTTTCACACAGTACGTTTATACAAACTTATATTTTCACTAATGGATCCCAAACGTAATGCTAATCAATTCCGAAGGTGAATCGCTCATGTCTCAACTCTAATTATTAGGAGTACAAATTAGTTCAGTCCGTTTTTTTGTGTTCAAAATTTCAAAACAAATGAATGAACAGATTAATTAAAGTATTGTCCATCGCTGGCTACTACTTTTTCCCATCTCTCAGGCAATTTTCGAATTCCATCTCGAAAAAATGACTCGTCTTTGGAGGCGATTCCAATTTTGGAGCCAATTTTCGATTTCTGCGAAAGAAGTGAACCAGTGACTTGCCAAATCCTTCGGAACAACCAGTAATCAGAAGGAGCAATGTCCGGAGAATACGGCGAGTGCGGTAAAACATCTCATTTGAGCGTTTCCAAATATTTTTTTACGACTTTTGCGACATGAGGCCGTTGTCATGAAGAAAAATAACTTTATCATGTTTTTGCTCGTATTCCGTTTTTCTCGCAATGCACAGCTCAAACGAATCAATTGTAGCCGATACCGATCGCCCGTAATGAAATCGCCAGGTTTCAGCAGCTCATAGTAAACAACACTCTTTTGGTCCCACCAGATACAGAGCATGATCTTCGAACCATGAATGTTCGGCTTTGGTGTTGATATTGAGGTCGATGGCAACGATTGACCGGGCTTAGCGTAGTATTTTTTCTTCTTGGGGTTGTCGTAGAATATCCACTTCTCATCTCCAGTCACAATCCGGTGCAAAAAACCTTTTCTTTGTTGTCTTTGAATCAGCTGTTCGCAAGTGAAAAATCGCCTTTCAACGTCTCTCGGTTTCAGTTCATAAGGCACCCAATTTCCTTGTTTTTGAATTATTCCCATGGCTCTCAATCGTGCAGAAACGGATTGTTGAGTTACTCCCAATGATTCTGCAAGCTCCTCTTGCGTTTGACTCTGATTTTCTTCGAGTAATGCCTCTAATTCTTTGTTTTCGAATTTTTTTGGCTGTCCAGAGCGAAGCTTGTCTTCACGCTGAAATCTCCATCCTTGAAACGTCGAAACCATTCCGTACATGATTTATCAGTTGGAGCAGTGTCACCATAAACTTCGACAAGCTTCGACTTCGACTTTGATGGGCTTCAGTTGCACTTTTCTTCCAATTAAAGCAGAAAATTAGAACCTCCCGCAAATGCTGTTTGGTTAACACAAAATTCGACATTTCACAGTAAAAATCAAGGTTTTTGTATGAAACTCAAAGCAATATAAACTGAATATTATTAGCAGATGTCTAACCTCTCTGAAAACGCCAAAATCAGTTGTCACTATGAACCATTCACAACGGCCGGAGCCATCTTTTGGAAAACGGACCGAACTAATTTGTACTCCCAATATAATGACTCCGGAAAAATGTAATGATAAAATACTAAAACATAAATACAATAATAACGTAAGTATTAGACATAAATAATGTCTATAATATAGGATTAAAAGAATTTAAAAAACAAGATACGATAGGAGTAAATATAATCAATGTGACTACGTGCGAGTGAGAAAAATAATATCTATAATATATAGAATTGAAAGAATTTTAGAAACAAAATATGATGGAAGAAAGTATAATCAATGTGAATACGTACGAGCAAGTAATACAGCGCGCAAATTAGAATTAAGTATGGGACATAAGTATTTAAGTTTTGAATTCTTTTATGTGTGTGATGTGAAAATTATTAAGTTTAATTGGTAGTACTGCAATACCATTGTAATTTTTTAAAAATTGTGCGAGAGCGCACCGCGCGGAAAGGTTCGAGTGAGAAAACGGCACAAGGTTGAAATGATGCACGACAGTAAAGAGAACTCCGTTTTTTTGTAATTTAACAAAAGAATTTTCTTTAATATGATCAGTTACAGAGTCAAAAAATATAATTAATTAAATATTAGATTAACAAAATATTAAATGCGGTCACCTTTTCCAAATGATATTTTGGAATCGCGGTAATGGAAAATCTCGGCGATTTTCTCGGCACTTCTCGAAAGATTCGTTTTATCGCGATTTCACTAAGCGGTTAGCACGGCGATTTTACGAAGCGATATAGTAGCAAGACTATGACTCTAAGAACTCTAAGAACTTTTAGAAGTGAGAACTCTAAGGAGTCAGAAAATTCTAAGCGATGTAAACGGTTTAAGCGATGTAAACTATCTAAGCAATCTGCCCTGTGGACCGGCGAAATCGAAGCATTTATTGCTTCCGGTCCGGGCTTTCTTCTTGGGAGAAATCCAATTAAATTTTGCCACAATCGTAATTATCACGTGGCATTGGTTGTACAAAATTGATTGGCGCTTTCGATTCTTTTCTAGCGACGTTCAACGTAACAGTCATGCGCGACAAAAAATCCGTACGCGGGATTGGTGACAGCGCGTGACGTATTCGTCGGAGCGCGGCGCTCGCGTGCGCGAATTGAATTGTTCTAGAACTTTCGATGGTCCGTTGCCGATGCCTGTTTGCGTGTACCGAATTGTTTTGAAAAGACTAAAGAACAATGAATCTCTGACGAGGCTTAATGTCAGGCTCGAGATGAAATCACGAGCTCGCCTTGTGCGTGCGCTCAATAATAATTACTGTCGGTCGACCGAAAGAATTCTTACCTTTTTTTTCGAATTACCGATCTCAAACAAAAATATTCACCATATATATTTAACCACCTTTTTAAATGCATTCAAATTAAATTTATTATTACGTTTGAACGGTTTTTATTGTTTTATTTTTAGATCCAGCAACGCCAAGCGTTTTTACACGAAAATTTTTTAATTTAAATTTTTTAATTTTGTCCTTAATTCTCTGTGATAACTCTTGGGTTGAAAAAATAACGCAATTTGGATTTTATTTTTTAATTTTGTACAACAGAGTTTTGTTTAAAGTTCATATATGATTTGAATTGAGCGAGGTAACAATTTTTAAAAATTATAATATAGTGCCAATTATTGATATCAGATATCTTTTATATACTTGATACGCACCGTTCAAAGTATTATACAATTTTTTTTTATGGGATTTTATGGGAGTACAAATTAGTTCAGTCCGTTTTTTTGTGTTCAAAAATGCATTTATTTCAAAACAAAATGAATGAACAGATTAATTAAAGTATTGTAACCATCGCTGGCTACTTTTTTCCATCTCTCAGGCAATTTTCGAATTCCATCTCGAAAAAATGATTCGTCTTTGGAGGCGATCCAATTTTGGAGAAGTGAACCGGTGACTGCTCCAAATGCCATTTTTTTAATCAATCATGATTTAATTTAACATAATTTTGATATTATCCTTGTTCAACTTAAATTGTGAATAACTTTTGTATATGAATGACTTTGCTATTCCAGAGCTATTTTAGAAACGTTCCAGACATATTTTGTAACTTTTATGAAATATTTCGTTTTTCAGTTAAATATTTCTGTGATACAGTTAAAATATTATCTGAGAACTTTCGGTGCTATATGGGTTAATTAAATCGCGAAATGTAAAGATTCATATTATAACAATAGATTGTAGGAAATACTATTTGCCTAATAATGCTAATGCTATATTTAATTATGCTATGTATGATAGTACTAAAGATATTAATGGTTATTGTAATAAAGATTCGAATGTAATAATGTAGTTAAGACTGCCCTTCTTCGCAATTATAGCATTATAATTCTGATTTCATCTGAAAAATGAATAACAAGTAAGAATATATGTGCAATCTTTTAATAAGATATGGCTTTATTGTATCTATTTATTTATTATATTTCTATCTCTCTGAAATTCACGAAAATAGAAAAATATTCTTCTTGGATGATACATCGCTATCCTCGCTAATGTGAATTAGTTCTTTTAAAATCTGTGGGTATATAATATTTAGTAAAATTGTATTAATGACATAGAAAATTAAATTCATACTGTTAAGAAAATTATGTATTTTTCTCTCTTCTGGTTTTTCACTCATTTATATAGTCTTCAATAGGTTTATTCCGCTAAAAAATAACAAAAAAAGTGATCAAATACATGACTCGGCAAAGTCAAATTTTATGAAGTAAAATTTTATGCCGAGTATATCATATATCTTTCATCATATATATTTAATCATCCTTTTTTTATTTTTTAATTAAATAAATCTAAAGAAACTATTTGAAAAATGTATCAGTAATACGTAGGCTGCTGGAAAAGTTTCTGCAAACAATATGAAAAAAAATATGTAAAATTCGGTAAATGGCTTTATTGTTTTTCGAAGTATTCGCCTTTAAGATACATTTTTGCATACGCTCGAACCAATTTTCGAAGCATTTTTTCCACTCTGAAGCTGTATTCTCAGAAATCAGTGTACGAAATGTTTCAACAGCTGCTTCAAGCGATTCAAATCGCCCATCACGCATCTTCTTTTTAATGTTTAGGAACAAAAAGAAGTCATTAGGTGATAAATCAAGTGAATACGGAGTTATCAATGAGTCATCAATTCGACATTTTTACTGAATAAAAAAATCAATGGTTTGACGTGCTGTGTGACGAGCTGGCGTTGTTATGATGAAGGATGATGCGACGATTCCGGTTTGTTCTACGCAATTCATTTATGACTTCTGGCAAACAAATTGTTGTATAGTAATCAGTGTTTACAGTCCTTCGATTCTCTAAAGCCACGGTTGTCACATGTCCGGTCTAAGAAACAAGCAATCATTTGCTTGACAGCATTGCGTGAACGAATAACTTTTGTTGTTTCGGTTCATTTTGAAATACCCAAACAGTGGATTGTTGTTTACTTTCGGATTTATACGAATAGATCCATGTTTCGTCCCCAGTAATGATGTTGTAGACCAAATTTGACCGATCTCGGTTGAATTTCTTGAGCATTTTTTTGCTCCATTTAACACGAGCCTGTTTTTGAGCTTCGGTCAAATTGTGTGGGATCCAACGACTGCAAAGTTTCCGTACGCTCAAGTGATCATGTAAAATCGTATGTATTGCTTTCATGTCAATGCCTAAGGATGACTCTCGTGGTATGTCATATGTCGGTCTCGCTCAATAATTTCACGCACAGCATCAACATTAGTGGTAACAACAAACGTGGATGGATGATCTTCACGGAATTCGTCGCAAAGAAAGGTACGTCCACGCTGGAATTCGACAAACCAATTATAAACGGTCCTATTGGATGGTGCTTTATCCCCAAAAGCCAAATGAAGTCGATCGATGCATTGTTTCGGAGTTAAATTACATTTGTAATCGTAAAAAATCATTGCCCAAAAATTTTGACGCGAAATTTACATTTTCTCACAAAATAATTTCTTTTAAAATACTATGCAAACAAAACTAGTTGGCTTGGGTACAAACTGTCAACTGAATTATAGGTTAAAAACGTCTAATTTTACGAATATGATAGTAGCAGAACGTTGGCGTCATTGGAAGTATTAGATTGCAGAAACTTTTCCAGCAACCTACGTATTACTTTCAAGATAATATGGAAAGTCATTGTTCACATTATAATTATCATATTGTAATTTTTAATTATATATTATTGCAGAATAACATATTATAACATATTAATAATAAAAAATTAATTTTAATTATTTAAAATAAAAATCATGTGGGAAAGAAAATATTTTAATGATATTTGCCGGAAAATGTGCTCCCAGCATACTTTTTGTATCGCGATGTTCCTGGGGCACAGCGTTACGTGAGCGATCGGCGGCTCGGCCGCCGAGTCTCGAGTGGTAGTGGGGGTCGCCTCAGGAATCTGTCCGAAAATGGGCAACTAATTCCGAGCACTGTTATAGAATATGAATAAATAGTTCACGCTTTAAATAATATCGAAAATGCTGCATTACATGACAAATAGACGAATACGTGATTAATAATTTGTATGTGTGAACTGTTTCAACATTTCGGTCTTCAGCGTATGATTGATTCGTTCGACGATTATCGGTTCAAAGAAAAAGAAAATTTCAGAAATATGAAAAGATCTCGATTTAACAATTGAGGTTGAGGTTTCTGGGAACCCAGTATGTATAGTTAGGATTAAAAATGATGCAATAGATGTTCGATAACGGTTCAATAGATGTTTGACATTGATTCGAAAAATGTTTTTGACAGTGATTCGATAGACGTTCGACGATCGGGTCGGTTAGGCGGGCTTATATGCACGCCGTCCTGTCCGGGGCCCTTTACGGGGCCCCGGTATGGAGTGGGAAGGCCCTGGCCAGCCGCCGAATAAAGCAGAAGTTGCACAGTGTGCAACCGATTGAGAAGGAACGCCCGTCGGCGGGTCTTCGAAGAGTGGCGCTCCACTCTCGAAAACGACCCGCCGACAACGGGCGCTCGGACCGTGGAGGCCATCCTCCCCTGCCTCGAGGAATGGGTAGGCAGGGGATGGGGCGGACTATCGTTCCACGCGACGCAGGTGCTCACCGGACACGGATGTTTCGGGGAGTACCTGTGTCGCATAGGTAAGGAGCCGACCACTTGTTGTCACCACTGCAACGGGGACCGGGACACCGCGCAGCATACGCTGGAGACCTGCCCGGCTTGGGCGGGCGAGCGCGGTGTCCTGGTCCGTGAGATAGGGGAGGATCTCTCCCTGCCGGCTGTCGTGAAGGAGATAGTCGGCAGGGAGAGTGCTTGGAGGGCCTTCTCCTCCTTCTGCGATCGGGTGATGTCGCAGAAGGAGGAGGCTGAGAGGCAGAGGGAGAGGGCACCGGGAGGTCGGGGCCTTCTCCCGCCTCCGCCGCCTCCGGGTGGCGGGGCTGACGGGGGGGAAGGAGATGCGAGGGGTGATGGCGTTGGGGGTCAACGCGGGCGCCGGCTCCAACCGGATCGCTCGCGCCCCGGGTCACCCCTCGCGCGTACCCGCCGCCGGGACCGCCCCACGGGGCGAGAACGACGGCGACCTCCTTCCCCCATAGATGAGAGGAGTGAAGAGGAGGACGGTGTGCGGGAGTGTCGGGGTCAGTGAACCCTCCACCTCCGCCGCCACCATCATCAGTGACGGCCCCGCGTCTCGGACGCGGGGCGCAGTGAAGCGGCGGCGGATCGCCGACCCTAGGGTCGATCCGCCGCCGGAAACAGGATGACTCTCCGCGTGCGCGGGGTGCAGTGGCTCATCATCCTCCGGCCGCGTCGAATGCGCGACCGGGCGGGGAGCCCTGCGCCGCCGCGCGCGGGGGGTGCGCCGCGAGACTTCCTCTCGCGGCGCCGAAGCATGAGGGGCGCCAAACGTCTGATTGGCGCCTCTCGAGGGGCTGGGGATCGCGGCGGGGGCCGTGATCCCCAACTCCCGCCCCCCAACACCAACCGGGGCGGCGGGCGCAGGGGATGGTGTCCCCCCAGCGCCCGAATAAAGTCGAAGGTGTCAAGCACCGCTCGGGGTCACGTCGTCTCTCAGACGACGCCATAAAAATCCCCGGGCGGGAATAGAAGTCGGCAATAAGCCGACTGGCCTGAGGGACTCCCAGAAGTATGCTGCACGCGTTCCTGGGAGTTCCTCATGCAAGGCCAGGTAAGGACACTCGGAGGGGTTTTAGTGGGTGCAAGCCCCACATAACCCCGGGCTCTCCCCCGAGGCTCGGGGTATGCGTCAGGCATTTCCCCTCCGTTATCAAAAAAAAAAAAAAAAAAAAAAAGACGTTCGACGATCACGGGGGGAGTCTGTACACCGGGTCCGGCACCCCAAGGGGGTCTCCTCTCCTCGTGGGAGGGACTCCTGGGAGTCTCGTCCTTCAGGACGGGTCCCCAGTGTGCCGGTAGGGGTTGGCGGCCCTGACTTCAATCGCCCGGTGGCACGGCACCGTCAGGGGGAGGATTGCTCCCTTCCCGTGCGTGATGTGGGGTTTCGACCCCCACTGCACGTAGACCCCCGTGGGGCCCTCCCCTCCTCCCTGTGAGGTGGGGTGGTTCCTTTGGGGTTTGCGTGCAAAAGGGTCGACGCGGGTGCTCCCGCAGGCGAGACGGCCCGTATGCTGGGTGCTCCTGGCTGCGGGCTGGCTCATGCCACTGAGGGGGATGGGGTCTCCGAGAGCCTCGACTCATTGCATCGGGGACTTCTCCCGCCTCGAGAGGTGCGGACTCTGTCCGTAGGGGAGGACGAGGCCGCGCGGACTTCGGTCTGTCGCGGAACCACCCGTCTCTCCTGGTGGGGGGTCGCGCGGCCGCTCGGACGTATTCCGAGACAGGGCGCGCGACTCCCTCCCCCTCCGGGCCGCTCGGACGTATTCCGAGGTCGGGGCCGGGGGGGGGGGCGTCGAGTATTGTGCCCGGTGTCTCCGCGACGGCGTCCCTTCCGAAGCGGAAAACCGGGCAGCGCAAACAACGCTGGTCGCCACGGCGGCTAGGGTCCGGAAGGGGCGCCGCTTCCGTGACCTGAACCGTCCGTGGGGCCGCCCCGGGTGGCGCCACCCGCAGCGGTGCCCTCGACATCGGAGACGAGGGAGCCCTGAAACTCGTGAGTGGGCTCGCACCACATCCGCTCACGGGGAGTAAGGGGCCCCAGATGGGGGCCCAGAGACCAGTGTCCCCGATGATACATTCCGGGGACCCGAGCCATATGCTAGCCCCCCGGGGGAACTCGGGGCCCCCTCTCCTGATTCTTCGGGGGAGGGGTGAGGGTACACCCTGGCTGGCGGAGCCGCTGCGGGCCGTGGGCATCAATCTAATGGACAATATAAATTCTCAACATAATGTGGAAGGAGAACGCTCGCTTCAGAGTGTAGAGGCGGACGCTCGCTCAACTATGAGCGACAGTTCGCGCAAACAACGTCCCGGCCCTGCGAACAGCAAGGCCGGGGCGCGCGCCGAGGCGGTCGCCTACGAGGGAGCGCTGTCGAGGGCCGGTTCTACGGTCTCGCTGAGCTCCCTTGGAGGAGAGAGCCGAAAACGGCCGGCCGAATGTGTTGTCTCCTCCTCGGATTCCGAGGGGGAGTCAACAAAAAGGTCCAGGGGGAGGCCAGCTCTAAATCCCGAACATGTCGGGAAATATACTGCCGAGGCAATGGCAAAGAAGGCCGAAAAGGCTAAAGCCCGGCAGCTAAGAAAGGACCACCGGACGATTTTAGATCCGGAAGTTGAGCCGTCCTCCACATCGGCCAGGAAGGCCAAAGAGAAGGCTGTCGAACTCGCCCTCGAGTTCGACGAACAACCGATTTGCGCAGTCGCCGCGGTCGCAACACGCGAACTGGCGACCATTGCCAAGTCGGTTGAGCGATCAAAGAACATCAGGGGCGACATAGTGAGGGATATGTGGACAGCATACACCAAGCTGTCCGCAGCCCTCACGTCAGTCTTTACGAGGGCGGGTAATAGCAGCCTGGCCGCGAACGTAGACCAGATGGAGGAATGCTCCAGACCCGCCTGGGCGAAGGAGAGACGCCGGCTGAATGAAGAGTTGGTGTTCCTCCGCTTCCAGGGTCGCGGTACTGGAACACGGCCGGGGGAGATCCACCTCCCGCCGCACGTCCGGCAGGGATAAGGTGCCGGGGATGGAATGGGACTCGATCATGGAGTGGTCGGGTCCCGATAGCCTGGCTGGCGACCGCAGTCCAATTAGGACTAGAGGAAGGACTGCTCCCGCGGAGGGGGAGAGGCCGCGCGTGACGGTCACGGAGGAGGACCTGAGATCCCCATATTTCAGGCCTCCTCTGCAGGGGGTTAGCAAGCAGCTGAACCCCCTGGCGGCCGTCGCGGAAAGGACCACCCCTGTCGGCAAGACACCCCCTTCGAAAAATAAAAGGAGGGAGAATGCCGACAGGGTCGATGATGAGGAGGGCCGCATCGAGCGGCTCATCGTGCGGCTCCTGCCACGTCTCCTGCGGGAGATGGGGGTCACCCCGATGACGGCGCCGTCAACAAAGCCGCGGAGCGGTCTGGCCGCTGCCACACCGGCGAAGAGGGCCGCCAAGGCCGCTCCTAAGACGGGAGAGAGCGCAGCCAACGCGCCTCCCCCCGCCGCTAAGGCGAATCTATCGCCCCCGCCTGTCCCCAAAACATTTGTGGACGGGGGGACGGAGACGGACGCGAACGAGGCGACCTGGGCGCAGGTCGTTTCGAGGGGGGCAAAGAGAGCGGCCGCCAAGGCGAAGAAGGCGGAAGCGGAGCCGCCCCGGCCCCTCCCCAAGAGCGCGAAGAGCGCCGGGGCGCCCGTGGCCCCCGCTCCCAATAAAAAGGGGAGCGGTAGGAAAAAGGGCGGGACGGCGATGAAGGGGAGCACTGCCGCGAGGCCCAGCCTCCGGCAAGAAGGCTCCCCTCCCGAAATTGAGGCCGCCAAGTTCAGCGGTCATAGTGGTGACCTGCGCCGACCCTACCTCCTACCAAGAGGTGGTAGGGAAGGTAAGATCCTCGATCTCTCTCAAGGACGTGGGGATCGAGGATCTCCGTCCCAGGAGGACCATCACAGGGGCCCTTATTTGGGAGGTCCGGGGCCCGGAGAGTCGAGTCAAGGCGAACGCGCTGGCCGAGAGGCTGACGGCCGTCTTCGCAAACAGGGACGACGTGAGGGTGTCCCGCCCATCGAAGACGGCCGAGATCCGGGTCACCGGACTCGATGATTCGGCCACTCCCACCGAGGTGGCACAGGATCTGGTGAGGGCCTGCAAGCGACTCCCACCGGAATTTAAGGTGGGAGAAGTCAGCAGGGCCCCCAACGGGCTGGGCACCTGCTGGGTGCGGTGCCCCGTAGAGGTGGCCAAACAATTAGTGGCCGCCTCACGAGTCAAGGTGGGGTGGTCGAGCTGCAGGGTAGCCCTGCTGCCGGCCCGGAGCCTCCAATGCTTCCGGTGCTTGGAAGCTGGCCATGTCCAGGCCAAATGCACAAGCACCGTGGATCGCTCCGAGTGCTGCTACCGGTGTGGGGGCATCGGCCACGCGGCGAGAGAGTGCCGCGCTAAAGTCGATTGCCCCGTGTGCCGCGAGCTCGGCCGCCCCTCGGAGCACCGCATCGGCGGCGCCGGATGCGCCGCCGCTAAAGCGAAGGGCAAGAAGGGGGGGCAGAAGCCCAGTGGCCCCCTCACTGCCGTTGCGGGACAGCCCCCCGCGGCGGCAGCGACCACCGCAGAGACAACGTCGGCCGTAACAGTGGCCGACATTGAGATGGCCGTCGTGGAGGAGTCACCCCCCACGGCGGTCGCAGACGTGGCCGACAAATCCAACGTCGGTGGGGGCGAGGAACGAGGTAACAACAATTAATGTCCCTCGTCCTCGCTCAGGTTAACCTCAACCACTCGGCCGGGGCGCAAAGCATGCTAATGCAGTGCCTCGCCGAGTGGGGGGGTGGACTGGCCATCGCCGCAGACCCATACCATATCCCGGAGAGTCACCCCAACTGGGCGGGGGACTCCCTGGGACGGGTGGCGGTGGTCAGCCGGCACGCGCGCGACACCTCGCCGATGATTCCAATATCGGCGGCGGAGGGGTTCGCTCTGGTAGAGTGGGGGCCCATCGATGTAGCGGGGTGCTACTTCCCTCCTCGACTAACGAGGAGGGAATATGAGGACGCCCTGGAGTCTCGGGGGAGCACATCAGACGACGCTCCCCCAGGCCAGTACTGGTGGGTGGGGACTTCAATGCGTTAGAGTGGGGTTCCCCATCCACCGACTCCAGGGGCGACAGCACCCTGCTGTGGGCGGCGAGGCACGGCCTAGTCTTGTTGAATAGAGGCCGTGCCAGTACCTTCGTGGGGGCCCGGGGGGAGTCCATTGTCGATCTGACGTGGGCGACCCCCGCGGCTGCCGCCAGGATACGTGGTTGGCATGTGGACGCCAGCTCCTTAGGAGAATTGTCGGATCATCGTCTGATCCGCATGGAGCTGGTGTCCACCCCCACGGAGGTGTCGATAAGACGCCGCCTACATGAGAAGGAACATCGATGGGCCCTGCGCAAGTTGGACCCCGGCGCCCTCGAGGTGAGCCTCCTCTCCTCCACGTGGCCGGAACCCAACCAGGCCCGCTCGGTGGAGGAAGAGGCCGAATGGCTCGGGGACGCCATGTCGAGCGCGTGCGACGCGTCGATGCCCCTCTGTCATCCTGTGGCGAGGAGGGCAGTCTACTGGTGGTCCCAGGAGATAGCTGAGCTACGACGGGCTGCCGTAGCTGCCCGACGGAGGTTCACCCGCCGCAGACGACGGGGCACCGACGAGGAGGTGGAAGTGGCCGCCGAGGCGCTCCGTGAAGCTAGGAGCGCCCTTAGAGCGGCCATTAGGAGGGCGAAGACCGACGCTTGGCGCGACCTCGTCTCCTACCTTGACAGGGATCCGTGGGGGAGGCCCTATAAAATTGTGACGAAGCAATTTCGTCCGTGGGCTCCCCCGATAACGGAAACCCTGGACGCTCAGTTCCTGGAGGATGTGGTGGCCGCCCTCTTTCCCAATAGGGAAAGGGAAATACCGGAGAGGATCGGCCCCCCATCCGAATGGACGGAGGAGCTGGGCGTCACCCGGGAGGAGATGGTGATGGCCTTCACCCGCTTCAAGGGGAGGCCGCGGGCGCCCGGACCTTCTGGTGTACACGGAAGGGTCTGGCTCGCCGCGGCTCCCATAGTGGGCAGCCGTCTGAGGCGGCTCTTCACGAGCTGCCTCAGAGACGACATATTTCCCAGGCCGTGGAAAAGGGCCAGACTTGTCCTCCTCCGTAAAGAGGGCAAGCCAGCGGAGAGTCCCTCCGCTTATAGGCCGTTATGCCTGTTGGACGATGCGGGGAAATTGCTGGAGCAAGTCATCGCTGCCCGCATCGTCCGGCACCTGTCCCGGGATGGTCCCAATCTATCCCGCGGTCAGTATGGCTTCCGGGAGGGTCTATCGACTATCGACGCCGTCAGGCAGGTCAGGGCCCTCACGGAGCAGATGACCGCGGGAGGGGAGGTGGCGTTGGCGGTATCCCTTGACATCGCCAACGCCTTTAATAGCATCCCATGGGGCCGGGTAGTGGGGGCGATGAGAGGACATCACCTCTTGCCCCCCTACCTGGTCGCTATTATAGAGGACTATTTCCGGGACAGGCAGCTGGAGTTCCATAACAAAACGGGACTTCAGCATCGGAGGGACGTGTCGTGCGGCGTTCCACAGGGGTCCGTGTTGGGACCCCTACTCTGGAACGTCGCATACGACTACGTTCTCCGCGCGGCTCTACCCCCCGGCTGCCACATCGTTTGTTACGCGGACGACATGTTGGTGGTGGTCGGGGCCACGACCTGGGGGAGAGCCGTCGGTACGGCAAACGTCGCAGTGGCGTGCGTGGTCGGCTCCATTAAGGAGTTGGGCCTGAGGGTGGCCCCCGCTAAATCAGAAGCTCTTTTCTTCCACGATGGAAAGAGCGGGGTGCCCCCTCAGGCACATATAGTGGTGGACGATGTCCGCATCCCGGTGAGGCCAACGATCAAATATCTTGGCCTCACCGTGGATAATCGCTGGGGCTTCGTCGAACACTTCGACGAGCTAGCCCCGCGGTTGGGCCGCCGAGCAGACGCTCTGCTCGGCCTCATGCCCAACCTCCACGGTCCGAACGGGTCGGTCAGGCGGGCTTATATGCACGCCGTCCTGTCCGGGGCCCTTTACGGGGCCTCGATATGGAGTGGGAAGGCCCTGGCCAGCCGCCGAATAAAACAGAAGTTGCACAGCGTGCAACGGCGGCTGGCCTTGCGCATCTGTAGGGCCTACAGGACGGTGTCGTACGCCGCCGCCATGGTCCTCGCGGGGATCCCCCCTGCCGAGTACGTGGCCGACGCCCTGGCGGAAACCTTCGCCGGGGTGAAGGCCATTCGGCTTCGGGGGGAGATCGTTACCCCGAGGACCACTGACCGACTGAGAAGGAACGCCCGTCGGCGGGTCTTCGAAGAGTGGCGCTCCACTCTCGAAAACGATCCGCCGACAACGGGCGCTCGGACCGTGGAGGCCATCCTCCCCTGCCTCGAGGAATGGGTAGGCAGGGGATGGGACGGACTATCGTTCTACGCGACGCAGGTGCTCACCGGACACGGATGTTTCGGGGAGTACCTGTGTCGCATAGGTAAGGAACCGACCACTTGTTGTCATCACTGCGACGGGGACCGGGACACCGCGCAGCATACGCTGGAGACCTGCCCGGCTTGGGCGGGCGAGCGCGGTGTCCTAGTCCGTGAGATAGGGGAGGATCTTTCCCTGCCGGCTGTCGTGAAGGAGATAGTCGGCAGGGAGAGTGCTTGGAGGGCCTTCTCCTCCTTCTGCGATCGGGTGATGTCGCAGAAGGAGGAGGCTGAGAGGCAGAGGGAGAGGGCACCGGGAGGTCGGGGCCTTCTCCCGCCCCCGCCGCCTCCGGGTGGCGGGGCTGACGGGGGGGAAGGAGATGCGAGGGGTGGTGGCGTTGGGGGTCAACGCGGGCGCCGGCTCCAACCGGATCGCTCGCGCCCCGGGTCACCCCTCGCGCGTACTCGCCGCCGGGACCGCCCCACGGGGCGAGAACGACGGCGACCTCCTTCCCCCATAGATGAGAGGAGTGAAGAGGAGGACGGTGGAGTGGTATGCGGGAGTGTCGGGGTCAGTGAACCCTCCACCTTCACCGCCACCATCATCAGTGACGGCCCCGCGTCTCGGACGCGGGGCGCAGTGAAGCGGCGACGGATCGCCGACCCTAGGGTCGATCCGCCGCCGGAAACAAGATGACCCTCCGTGTGCGCGGGGTGCAGTGGCTCATCATCCTCCGGCCGCGTCGAATGCGCGACCGGGCGGGGAGCCCTGCGCCGCCGCGCGCGGGTGGTGCGCCGCGAGACTTCCTCTCGCGGCGCCGAAGCATGAGGGGCGCCAAACTTCTGATTAGCGTCCCTCGGGGGGCTGGGGATCGCGGCGGGGGCCGTGATCCCCAACTCCCGCCCCCCAACACCAACCGGGGCGGCGAGCGCAGGGGGTGGTGTCCCCCCAGCTCCCGAATAAAGTCGAAGGTGTCAAGCACCGCCCGGGGTTACGTCGTCTCTCAGACGACGCCATAAAAATCCCTGGGCGGGAATAGAAGTCGGCAATAAGCCGACTGGCCTGAAGGACTCCCAGAAATATGCTGCACGCGTTCCTGGGAGTCCCTCATGCAAGGCCAGGTAAGGACACTCGGAGGGGTTTTAGTGGGTGCAAGCCCCACATAACCCCGGGCTCTTCCCCGAGGCTCGGGGTATGCGTCAAGCATTTCCCCTCCGTTATCAAAAAAAAAAAAAAAAAAAAAAGACGTTCGACGATGATTTGATTTATATGTTTGATAATTATCATAGATGTTTTGTGATTGTAGTTCACTAATACTACCAACATGTGTTAATGGGTATACGACATAATAGTAAAGCATTTTTCGATTGATTTAAGTTTAACAGATAAAAATGCATAAGTTCTTCTCGGTGAGACGTCGATGTACGACAGTTGTGACGAAGACCACGTTAAATACGATTTTGCATAAGTATAATATAAAAATTTTTTTTTCAGAAAATCGATATGTCACAACATGTTTTGCAGTTAGATTAAATGTGTTGAATTCAACAATAGAAACACAATTTTGCAGTTTCGCAGGTCAAGCGTGCTGACTTCAGCAATACTTGCCGCATGATTATAAGTAAGTAAATCGTTTGATCAACAACTAGTAGGTGAATATCGTTTCTCAAAGGAACGTGTATGAACATACAATTATAATACACAATTTTATAATACTACTGTAGTTCCATCTATGATTGCGTTTCAAGATTGAAAAGGACTTTATTGCGCAGTTTACAGAATTGTCTGTACGTACGTATATAAATTCACACCGACTTATTTAGGCAATAAGATCAGCTTTGATTAAATATAGGATTTCTTTTATTTAATTGATGGAATTAAAATTTATTTATCTAATTAAAGAAATTTTTTATACGATTTATAACGTATATATTGTGTGTGTGTGTGTGTGTGTATGCGCATGTGTGTGTGTGTGTGTGTGCGTGTGCGCGTGCGCGCGTGTGGGCGTGCGGGCGTGCAGGCGTGCCTGCGTGTGATCTGAGACTGGCGAATATGAAATTTCTAGGTAACTGTCGTCGGTCGGTTGTGGCAGCACGGATTGACTGGGTGGATGGCTCCGCCTACTTCTTCGGATATAAGGGGTTCGTCCCTGTGTCTTTTTAAAAGTACGGACGCGCAGTATAATCGAAGGGTTAAATATATATATTATCATTAAGCGCATATATATATATATATATATATTAGTACAAATAAGTTTCCGCCGTTTTTTATCAAAAATTAAGCATTTATTGTGAAAGAACGATACATAATGTTTTATTGAAAGTATTCTCCATCGCTAGCCACTACTTTTTCCCATCTTTCTGTAGCATACGGATACCGCGTTGGAAGAACGCTTCATCTTTGAGGCTATCTAATTATCGATCCAATTTTTGATATCTTCATATGATGTGAAGTGCTGCTCAGACAGGCCATGCGCCATCGATCGAAATAGATGGTAATCGGAAGGGGCAATGTCTGGTGAATACGGCGGGTGGGATAGAACTTCCCAATTGAGTGTTTCCATGTAGGTTTTGATCAGTGCCGCAACATGTGGTCGAGCATTATTATGCAGGAGAATAATTTTGTCATGCCTGGAGTAGTAGTGGGCGCGTTTTTCCTTGAGTGCTCGGCTCAATCTCATCAATTGTGTTCGGTAGAAAGCCCCAGTTTCGTTCGGTTTGAGCAACTCATAATATACGACACCAAGCTGATCCCACCAAATACACAACATAAGTTTTTTTCCATGAATATTCGGTTTGGCTGTCGATGTTGAAGCATGGCCAGGTGATCCCCATGATTTCCTCTTCTTTGGGTTATCGTGGATCCATTTTTCATCACCAGTGACTATACGATGTAAAAAACTTTCGTTTATACCTAACGAGCAGCATTTCACATATGGAAAATCGGCGTTCAACGTTTCTCGGCTTCAGTTCATATGAAACTCAATTTCCTTACTTTTGAATCATTCCCAATGATTTCAAACGATGTGAAATTGCTTGTTGAATAGCTCCTAATGTAAGTGCAAGTTCTTTTTGCGTTTGGCACGAATCTTCATTCAATAATGCTTCCAATTCCGCGTCTTCGTACACTTTCGGCCTTCCGCTACGTTCTTTGTCTTCGACGTCAAATTCATCGTTCTTAAATTTTTGAAACCATTCACGACAACTTCTCTCACTTAAGGCAGCCTCACCATATGCTTCTACAAGCAATCGATGAGCCTCAGCTGCAGATTTCTTCAAATTAAAGAAGTAAATCAAAAGTTCCCGCAAATGACGCTTATTCGCTCAAAACTCGGCATTTTCGCACAAAAAAAAATATATGATGCTGATACAAAATCGTTAGTATTTCAAGGTTATGTTGTTGACAGATGTCCAACCTTACGATATAATGTTTTACAGCAGACAATTTTATCTATAGCTTGCTAGTGACGCCATCTTTTGTCAAACGGCGGAAACTTATTTGTACACCTAATATATATATTTATATATATATATATATATATTTATTTATGTGTACATATGTGTGTATATATATATATGTATATATATATATATATTAGGTGTACAAATAAGTTTAAAACGTTTTTAATGAAATTTAATATTTATTTATTTAGAAACGAAAACACACTTAATTATCAAAATAATCTCCATTATTATCTATGACCTTTAGCTATCTTTCGGGCAGCTTGCGAATTCCAAAAGCGAAGAAGGTTTCATCTTTCGATGCGGTAATATTATCCACCCATTTTCTCACTTCTTCAAATGCTCGAAAGTGTACACCAGACAAGGCGTTTTGCATTGACCGGAATAAATGATAATCAGAAGGGACTATGTCTGGGCTATACGCCGGGTGCGCCAGAACTTCCAAACGAAGAGCTAGCAACGTTTTCTTTACAGGTTTACCAAAATGAGGCCTAGCGTTGTCATGAAGCAATTTCGCAAGACGTTTTCCTTTGCCAGTAAATGGACGATTTCGTTCGATTTCTTGATTTAAACGGATCAATTGTTGACTGTAGCGATCACTGTTAATCGTTTCATTCGAATGGAGCAGTTCATAATATAGCACACCCTTCATATTCACCAGATGCATAGCATAACTTTGCTGCTGTGGATGTTGCGTTTTGGCGTTGATGTAGTGGGTTGTCTTGGATCCACATAATGTTTTCTCTTTTTAGGATTATCGTAAAAAATCCACTTTTCATCACCAATCACGATTTCCCACAAGAAAGATTTTCTATGCTGTTTATTGTACAGATTCAAACACTTCTCAAGACGATCATTTTTGTGTTTTTCACTTAATGCATGCGGCACCCATTTTCCTTTCTTCAGAATCTTTCCCATCTGTCGTAAACGAATTGAAATATCTTGTTGAGTTACTCCAAGTTGCTGTGCAAGTTCGTTTTGTGTTTGACATGAGTTTTGATCGAGTAATACTTGCAATTCATTGTTTGTAACCTTCTGAGGAGCACGACTACGTTCTCTATCGCTAACATCAAAATCATCCTCTTTAAATCGCCTAAACCAAAACTCACACGTACTTTTGGATACAACATTGACTCCAAGAACAGAACAAATTGATTCATATGCTTTAGCAGCGCTTTTTCCTTGATGAAATTCGTATCGAATGCAGTGTCGAATAAATTGCTTGTCGCTCGCCATTTTAAAACCATTTAATTTTGAGGTTAAGTTTCCTATTTTGTGAAGTCAATTATGTTTTTTAATGATACACATTAAGCGCCACTATATATCAAAAGAGCGCGAAAATATTTGAATTCTAAGTTTAAATTATACGTTACACAAAAAACGCATTAAAACTTATTTGTACAGGTTAGCTTCAATTTATGGCCCATCTTGAGCAGATAGAGTGGATTAAACTGAATCGAAAAGTCCTCTACCATTTTGCAATGCTCGCAATAGTTAACGAGATATTAACGTTTAAAGATAGTCGAATACGCGTGTCTGCTCAATCGACTATTGCCGAAGGTACGGCAATAGTCCACCGAGCGCACGAAGCGAAGGCCGCGAGGAGTGGAGATGGCCTACCAGGCGCGCTTCGTTCAAGCTTAGAGGCTCGTGGCGATGAGCGGGACTTGGCGCTTGCCCCTCTCCGCGTGCCAAGCTATCGATAGCGAATATTCGGCGGTTTAGAAATAATATTTCGATTGCGAAAATGGGGAAATGATCAAGAACTGTTAGAAAAAATTCAGTTTAGTTCATTCTGAAGCATGCACATATACAATACAGAAAAATTATATACATAAATATTATTTATTTCAAGTAAATAATAAGAGTATTTTAAAATTATGTTATCAAGAAAATATTCTTTAATGATATAATCCTCACTCAAAAAAAGAAGAATAAAAATTACGTTCTCTTTTAGCACTAAAATGATATTTTTCTGCATTTTCCTACATTACCGCTCATGGAAATGGACATCCGCATAAATTTCGAATGATCGTGTAAAAAATTAAGACATAGAACAGCAATTGTATTGTGACGTCCCCGTCTGTGACATCACAACCATCCAACATTTTTTCCAATAGCACTAAGTCTAAATAATTAACATTTGTAATAATACACTTCTAGCACTAAGATTTATGAAATAATAATAAAGCAAGCTGCGTCCCTACACATAAGCGTACATCTAAGAGATACGTTCTTGTATATCTCCTCCTTGGATGAGGCCCTGTCTTGAGCAGATGGAAGAACTGAGAACCCCACCACCAATGCAGCGCGCCATTTCGGTATGGTGAAAGAACCGATGCGCGCTTACCGCGCGTAGGAGCGACCGGGCAACGCTTAATAAGAATTTGGGCACCGCTTAGAGCAGTCGCTACAGTTCTCTACTCCGCGTAACTTTCGCAACAAGTTCTTTATTCGCGATCTAAATCAAGCAATCTTGTTGTAATGACGACATTTGCGAATTCAACCTTTAACTGTAAACTTAGTTTATTTCATTAATTTTAGTTTATTTCATTAGTTTAATCTATAAGAATATTATAACTTTAACAACATTATAGTATTCAAGTGAAATATACATAATTACTAGCCAATTCACGATTATTTTTCACTTAATAAATCCTTAAAATAATCCTTAATCTAAATAACAATCGCCGCGACGCACTTTTAACATTAATAATTAAAACGCAATGCTCATCGACTGCCACGACGACGAAGCCTTTTCTGACAGAGCCTACTCCGAAGGAAGAAAGGAAGGAAGGACGTGGTCAACCCTTTCGGCTTTTCACCTGTATCCGAAATACCTGATTAAATAATTTATACTGGTAATATAAATTTTAACCAGCAATAAAGGAAAGAAGCAAAGATTCTATATACTGCGGCGGAGTGACGCCACGAGACCGACGCTATTTTTTCGCGACAGACCAGCGCCGATGCACATGTGGTGACACTTGAGTAAGGATCACTCATGCCTTAGAGTCTTGTACGTGTGGATCTATTGATTCTTTATTCTGCATTCTAGGCAGATGCCGTTTTGATTTATAACTTTTGCGACGCGCTACGCAATATTAGTTAAATAACAATAATAATCTATAAACAAATTCCTCACGCGAACAACATTATCTTTCTCATTTATCCCGACTTGACGCAGCATAGTTGAATTATAGTGCGCTGTTGGTGGTCGCTTCAATTTGACAAAGCATTATTATTAATAATAGAATTCAATGGCGCGTATCCACAAGGAACTCCACACATGTACCCCCTCCTCCCCCCCCCCCGATTCTTGCGATGCGATCGAATAATAATCAACCACCGTATCGTGCATAGTTGAACACCGCTATTTGTTGCATGATTTCTTTCTTCCTAAATCGCATAGCAAATACTTCGGTTTGCAGAGAATTACGAAAATAATCCTTTATTGAACCGTCACTCTCTCGATCACGTAACTCTCGATATGTACACATAGGAGATCAATATATATGCAGCAATTGTAACGCAGTATTACCGACTAATAGATTTCCCGTTGCATGCTCCGCATTTACGGATGTTATAATATTTATAACTTCGAACAACATTTAATCCACACCGGAGATAACCTTTACATCAGAGACGTGTCGACCATTATCCCAGCTGTGCCAGTTAAATCACGACAATTAGGTCGATAAAGTACACATGTATCTCCCGAGGGTCAGACACGACAATCTTATCAGGGAATTACCTTATCAAGCGTGATAACTCGATACCACGCTCGATACCACGCTGTGTTGTATGTCTTTTTTCTATCGCTATAGTCTTAATAACGCCATAATCTGTGACGAATACTATGAAGGCTCCCTACGACCGTAGTTTCTAACACAGTATATTCGCGCCATTATATTCTTATCAGCTCTAGAGAAATTCGAACAGTGCTGCATATGCGAAATAATTATCCCGCGAAACTGATTCATAAATTCGTGCATCACTTGCACCTGTGAACTTCGCGAATTCGTGGAATACCTATCATTCAGGAGATAGGCCGTACGATAACGCTGAACTGACTATATTGTCCATCAGCGAGATGCGACATCGCGAAATTGGATTCATTTAATTAATTTAACTCAAGATCCACCGTAAGCTGCAGCTTTCCCCCTTCCCAATTATTTTTTTTGAGATTGCGTATTGCCGTGACGCAACATATTGGTGACAGCGATAGGATTGCTCTTTCATTATCCTTTCAACCTTTTTAACCCTTTCAACCCTTCAACTCTTTCAACCCTTTCAACTCTTTTAATCCTTTCGATAATTCTTTAGAGCGGCCGTAGTACCCTCGCGCGCTCTTGTTCATTTCTACGCCCCAACGATTTTAACTACGCGGCACGTCTCCACAACACATCGGGCTATAATCAATCCAAGCGCGAGTTGAGTTCGAAACTCTTCGAGATTTCTAAACTCTCATAATAATGGATACATGCAAAAATAAACCCCCTGTTCAGAGCTCTGATGCGAAAGTTGAAACCTCCGAGGCAAAAGATCTGGCCACAAAAGAGTACGAACCAGAAGTAATCGAAAGTGCAGTTAAAGAAAAGGAATGGCGCCTCCAGGAACACGAAAACATACTCAGGCAACAATTAGAAGAAATCGAGAAAACGAAGCGACAGTTAGACAACAAATGCGAAAAATTCAATAGAACGATGCCCGCTAGAGAAGATGAATTAGTTTCACGAGAATGCGAATTCGAGAAAATGTGGCAGGGCTCGGACGCGATGCGTTTAGACGAATTCGCTACCAACATACACCATGAGACGACAAATCCGCCTCCATTTAACTTTAATTATGCGCTCCCTCGAGGAAATCCTGCAGGAAATAATTTCGCCATCAGCGAATCTCCGAGCCCAAAACTATTGTTTAGAAAAGCTATAGAATCAGTTTTGTATTTCAACAGTTACAACATGCGGTTAGGCAATTTACTTGAGAATTTACTGTAGAAGGACGCATGAAATAGTGTCACCGGCAGCAGAAAGCTTAACGAAATTGTTAATAAATAAATTAGGTAAGCGCACTTATTACGCCGTTGAGGACGAACCGTGCAACACCAGAATTAATTTTGTAACAGAATTTGTTAATTGGAGCTTTTGGTTCCACCAAAACCCTCGACCAATATCATGGAGAATTAAGCATTATCTATTTGAAGCCGGGTGAACACGTACTCGATTACATAAGCCGCGTGAAGACTTGCGATTCTCAAGCTGAGAGGAAAGATAAGAGAACGTTAGACACGCGTTTTATCGCCAATGAGCCGAAATGCGACCCCGAATCGACCGCGAAAAAGAAAGAGAAACGCGACATTTGACACTGATGGATAGGCCGTTGGCACACTCGACGCCAAACAACCTTATCGCTCAGATAACTAACTCTACCCACCCGGAAGTACAATACACTCGGAAATATCGCGGCCCACGAGATTTCGAATCAACCAGAATATAAACGAGCCGCTTCGCGCAATATGAACCACAACGCGACGTGCCGGAAACGAACAGATATCTCGCGCGACACGACACACCAACCGCAGCACCTAACAGAAACAGATACGATAATCCCTAGCTGCCCAGAATAATTCACATGGTTATAACGCTAGGTGCACAGAACGATACAACGAGCGATCAGAAGGAAACCACTGCTACTGTAAAACTTCCAGTCATATTATAGATGAATATAGAAAGAGGCAATTTAATAACGCACAAAGAAATATATCGGGAAACTTGCCAGGTTCGGGACACCGTGACACGCCCCCGGCGGATGAAAAACGGAACATACGACCAATGAACCCGAATCCATCGAGAAAGAGAGCGATCACGAGGGAGAGCTAGAATTATTTAAATCCCAGTCCTAAATCCCAAGGATTTTTCACATGCCTTAACAATCACCTTATTAGCAATCAGCTTATTACAAGAAACTAGTTTTTTTATGATAGACACGGGAGCAGTAATAAAGAGAAGAAATCTCGATCCGGAAGTCGTTATTCGCCGACCCTCTGAGACTTAGGGTCCGTAGAAATTAATGTAATGGGCCACCCAATTGCTTTGCATTGATCCCGGACAATTTTCCGATTGCACAGGAAAAGATTCTAGGATCCGATTTTCTCCCCGACGCATCAAATATCAATCTCCTAGAGAGATACATCGAGGGGAAATCGTATACACTTTGCAGAATTCGTATACACTGCAAGAATAATAGTTCCAGCAAGGATAATAATTCAAGCCTGATCACAAGAGACATTCTATTTTAAAATAAATAATACTGATATCAAAATCGGATGCGTCCCGCGCCTTAGGGTTTGCGACAGTGTATATCTTAGAGACGCGGTAGTAACAAACAGAAAAGGCAAAGTATACATACGCGTAATAAATTCAAGCAAAGTCGATAGGGAACTCATGGTTCCTCATATAACGTTATAGGAAATAGATAAGATAGCTAGCAACAGGCCGTGAGACTCGAGCCGCAACGCCGAGATTAATATCGTTCAACAAGTCGATCAAATTAAATGGACGGAGTCGAGTCCGACAACTCTTGAGATTAGAGCATTTAAACAAAGAAGAGATTGGGTATGTGATGAATTTCCTAGATAAACATAACGATCTCTTTCACCTCCCCGATGAAGAATTAAGTTTCACCACTGCGATCGAGCATAAGATTAATATCACTGAGAGAGAGAGAGAGAGAGAGAGAGAGAGAGAGAGAGAGAGAAAATCAATCTATAATACATATAAAGCAATATAGTTTCCGCCTGCAAATAAAATCGAAATAAATCGTCAAGTAGGAGATATGTTAGAACAGAACATAATCATGGAATCAGAATCTTCGTATAACTCCCCTTTATGAATAGTTCCCAAGAAAGCAGATTCGAAAGAAAATAAACGTTGGTGCTTGGTAATAGACTGCCACGCGCTGAATGAGAAAACGATCGGAGACGCATATCTGCTAAACAATAACGTTTGCCCAACATAACGGATATCTTAGACTAATTAGGAAGTGCTAAGTATTTTCAGGCTTCCATCAAATTCCCATGTCCGCGGAAGACGCACAAAAAAAGAAGAGAAGACGCCTTTTCTACGCAATACGGTCATTACGAATATAAATGTGCCATTCGGTTTGAAGAACGCCCCAGCTTCCAAAGATTGATGGACAAGATTCTAAGCGCGCTTTAGGGCATAGAATTATTTATATACCTGAACGATATCGTAATATACGCGAGTAGCTTAACGGAACACACGCAGAAATTTAACAAACTGGCCGAACGCTTACGAAATGTCAATCTAAACTCCAGCCAGATAAGTGCAAATTTCTCAGGAAAGAAGTTATTTATCTGGGTCATGTCATAAGTGAGGCAGGCGTCCGATTTTTGAAGCAGTAAAAAATTTCCCACGACTGCGAAACGTGAAAAAAAACGTAAATCAGTTCCTTGGCCTAGCGGGATATCGTGTCCTATCGTCGTTTATCAATAATTTTTCCCAATTAGCTAAACCACTCATAGTACTCTTAAAGAAAGAAAAATCTTTCAATTGGCAAGAGTCTCAGCAGGCTGGTTTTATGACCCTTCGCGACCATTTGTACAAGAAACCGTCACTTAGGCATCCTGACTTTACATTTATTTTGATAACAGACTCCTCAGGCAATTGGCAGAATACTAAACCAGGGCGAGATAGGAAAAGATAGACCAGTCACTTACGCATCCAGACTACTGAATAACGCTGAACAGAACTAGCGACCATAGAAAAGGAGTTTTTAGCCATTGTTTATTGCATTAATCATTTCAGACCGTACTGTTACGGAAATAAAATTATTATTCTGACCGACCACAAACTATTGCAATGACTCCATTCGTTAAAGGACGACATCCCGCCTAATTCGTTGGCACCTAAAACTCGCCGAATATGACTATAACGTCATATATAAGGCGAGGAAAACAAACTGTAATGCAGACGCCTTATCTCGAAATCCAGTCCCTTCTCCGACTCAAGTATTTCCTCTCACACGTTCGACTCCAACAATAAATCTCTGTTCGACTGGCCACCCAAGCGCCGAGAAATCCTCGACGCACCAGGTCCATCTCAAGTTCTGACCGAAAATCTAGACACACTCGACAAAACAGACCACGAGTACCAAGAAATGATGAAGACAAAAACGAGACCTAATGACATTAGAGATAAGCAAGAGATAATCCAAGTGTCGAGTCCCACGAATGAGATAAACAAACAAAGTGACATTGATGACTTAGACAAACGACAGCACTGAACACAGCGACAGCAACAACGATAATGGTAGCGATAGCAGTAGCGGTACCGAGAGTGATACCGAGAACGATAAATTGTACTCTTCGATACGCCGAACGTACTTTATGATCTAAACAAGGATAGCCGTACACGATTCGAAGTAACACGTGAGAATATAACATTCCTTAGAGATAATACCGTGATATTCATTTGCAGAAAGGCGATAAAGACGCTCGAGCCTTAGTCGAAGCCGGAATACTTCCAGAGATAACGAATGTAATCCCAGCACGCGCCCGACAATTCTACATAAAGGTAAACAAATAATTTAGTAGTAAAAAAACAAGGCTTCAGATATAATAGAAAAAGAAATATTCGATGAGGTGATATACTCTTTATTAGACGTAATCAAAGAACTCGGTTTACGTATCTTTTCGATATGTGGATATGTTGGAAGTATCGACAGCGTGCCGTGGGAAAGGATTCGTTATAAAATAGGTACGATACTAGGTAATACAGGAATCACTGTAACTGTTTGTAAAAACGAAATTATAACGCCCCGTCGAGAACAAAGAAAAGAGATCATGCATGAATACCATGCATCAGCGATAGGAGATCACAAAGGTGTGACCAAAACATACAGGCGCATTCGCAACAAATACTACTGGCCACACATGAAAACCGACATGCAGACGTACATACGAAACTGCCGTAATTGTCAATTAAAAAAATTAATACGCCGTAAAACAAAGCAACTAATGGTACTGATCGATACTCTGGGCGCAGCTTTTGACAAAATATCTATGAATATCATGGGGCTTACGCGCGCCGGAAATTCATATATACTTACAATTCAAGATTTACTAACCAAGCACGCAATACCATTCAAAATGCCGGAACGATCGATGTAACAAAGACCTTCGTTGATGATCTTATATGCTTATACGGGATCCCAAAAGCACTCTTAACCGACCAAAGCACTCATTTTCTAAATAGTCTGATAAAGGCAATAGCCAAGAAATTTAAAATTGTGTGATATAATACTACGGCATATAGGCCGCAGACTAACAGCTTCGTTGAACGCTCTCACCACGTGTTATGGGAGTACTTGAAACAGGTCGTCCAGGACAAGAGAGATTGAGATCTGCACTTAAAGCTCGCATGCTTTTCATATAACACAAATGTGCACGAAGGCACAGAATACACTCCACATGAATTAATCTTCGAGGAAACAGCGCGGGTACCGACTAGCGACACTCCACCCGAGGACGTGAACAACGACTGCTAATTATCGAGATTTTATATAATAGAATAAGAGATATCCAAGAAATAGCTCGCAATAATTTTAACCGCGCTAAATGTAGAACTAAGCGATATTACGATGAGAGAATAAACTCTTATGAATTTAAGATAAGAAATAAGATATTTTTGTTGAAAAAACCTACTCATAAATTAGGCGATCAGTACTTAGGACCATATAAGATAATAGAAATACTTAAGAATAACAACGCTAGAATTAAGATAAACAGTAAAAACACTAGAATAGTACACACTCAAACCCTGCCCCACCAATCCCGAAGTGAGAAGAGCCTATCAGCACCGGTCATCGGAGGACATCATCAGCAGTGAAGCAACGGACACCGACACATAAACATGCTGCTATTCATGCTGTTTTTATCTATAGTGATGGGACTTATAGGTTACGATTGCGGAGGCGAGGGGTTTAATATCACCACCCTATCCTCGATATCGGCGAATGTAACATAGAAAAGAAGAAGTTTACGTGCAACTGATGCAGCTAAGCGACAAAACAATCATTACTCAAGATGGAGATGGACCGAACAATACATTATTGCGGAATATACTCGCATATTTCAGCAGTACACGGAAGGAGGGAATACCTTCAAGAAATCGGCGAACAAAGTTGCAGAAGACTCTACGAAACAGGCATCATTAGAATCGCCAACGCGATGATTGACAGAATTCGGCGAAACGCCACGAATTTAAGGAGCGTCACCTTAGCTCAATCAACTACGGTGGACGGCAAGTGTTCCGGCTCGCAATATATGGATGGATATGGAACATAGAACAACGTAATAGTACAATACAAGCCTCCATTAGAATCTCTTACGGATTCTGGAAGCATTAGGAGATCGACGGGACAAATTATTATGCCTTCGGGGCCATTGTTCATTAACCTCGGGGTTATTACGTCCTATTGCATGGACGCAGAGAGAGTAGAAAGATTTTGGCCTCCCCTGCCTATTGATCATTACCATTTCGGACAATATGATATCTTATACGAAGATCTAGCCACCAAGTTATCACCAAAGGACAATTATTCGACAATCTATACAGTGATGACTCAAGATACCAAGTTCGCCCACACGAAGACTTCAGACATTGATGTCTGTGGATACAGCTCAGACAGAGCACCGAAAGCTCCTTATTTTAGAGACACTGAAAGGACGCATCTTCCGCAGCAGATCGAAGGTCACGATCTGCCTACCTAGATATCTTCCTCTACATATAGTAAACTACCAAGTTCATATATGTAAAAAAACACATCAAGACCTAGTTCACGCAACTATATCGGGACATCGTGGAACAGAAGTACGCTTTAGAGAGACAAATAATTTTAACAAAGCTGGAGACTACATAAGCTAGAGATTTCTCCTGTTAAGTTCATTCTTTCTGTAACCTGCGATTGAGATATTTTTTCGTGATACTTCGTTCTGAGATTGCTTATCGCCACATAGTTATCTTTGTTTATAAAGTATTTATTTAAAATATTTTATAATGCTTACTGAACAGGGGCGTATATCCCTTTTAATGATGCGAGGATGAGGTGATCATAGGAGGTCTTATGTACATGTGACAGAACTTTTCGATCAAGGAATGAAGACAATGATATATCTGAATCGACTGTTATTCGTACTGTACAATGTTTTGAAGAAATGGGTTTTGTAAAAGACTGTAATAGATCAGCAATAGTGACAAATTCTGATAAAAGATTGAATGTTCTACAGTTTTTTATTGAAGATCTGCGTAATTCAACAAAGTTGCACAATAACACGATATCAATCCTATGTCAGTTCATGAAATTTTAAAAAAGGAGAAATTTCATTCATATAAGATCCATTTGGCGCAGGAACTATATGAAGATGATTTTGATCGTCATATTGAATTTTGCGAAAGTATGATGTTAAATATCGATAGAAATCTTTTATTTGTAGTAACATTATTTTTTCAGATGAAGCTACTTTTGAGCTAACCGGGAATGTAAGTCGATACATAATTGTAGATATTGGAGCGATGAAAATCATTGGATGTACGAAGCACATACTCAGAATCAGCAAAAAGTCAACGTATGGGCTGGAATTTTAAATGAAGTCATTATTGGGCCTTCCTTTATTGAAGATAATTTAAACGCTGACAATTACTTAACCATCCTTCAAGATGAAATAGTTCCGGCAATCCGAAACATCGCTCATCAAAACTTCAATGACATTTGTTCCAGCAAGATGGGGCATCACCTCAATACGGTTTATGAATACACCAATTTGAATGAAGTTTTTCCGAATAGGTGGATAGGAAGAAAGGGTTACAATGAATGGCCAGCATGATCGCTTGATCTACATTCATTATTTTTTGTGGAGATATTTAAAAGGAAAAATTTATAATACTAAATCTCGAAATCTTAAACTCTCTAATGATTTACATCAACGAATAAATGAATTTAGAATCATGCCTTGCGAATTCTGTAGAAATGCAGTCTTAAGTTTTTATAATCGTCTAGCACATTGTCAGATTGCGGAGGGACACCAATTTGAGTATTTGCTATAATATGTAATATTCTTTTAACCTTAGCTCGCCATATTGGGATATGACGTATCTAATACGATTTTTCAAATTGCAATTCAGATTTTAACTTTTTATAATGTAATTTAAGAATAAAATATTTTTTGTTTCATCTTTGTTTATTTGTTCTTGTCTTACTCTAGAGATATCATTTTGCATGTAATAAGTTAAAAATATATTTTCTATTTAGAGATATAACTTGACGAAGTTCCAAATCCCGGTGGAATCTAGCCGAGAAAGTAATTAAAAACTGGTAGATAAGGCGAACTGAATTAAAGGAATGACAAATGCTCAAACGAATGACAGTTGATTTAGATATACCATTGTCTTTATTTCTAAAAGATTGATTGAAAAGTCTTGTTGCTTGCGACAAGACTTTCTATGACCACCTCATCCTCGCATCATTAAAAGGGAGCACCTTAGCTTAGGTAATCGCCGCGGCGATTTCAACTCTCATAACTGGAAAAGAAGCTTTATTATAGTGTCTTAGAAAGCTCCCGATCTCACTATTAGATTCTAAAATCAAAAACAGGGTGTTTTAAAAAAATTCAATTGACTTTGACTTGGTAACGCCATTCAAGGTCAAATTGAGGTCAGTCAATAGATCATTTTCAACTTTTGTATAAAACATTTTTCTCAAAAATGATTACTTTTCAAGATATTTAAGGGGTCCAGAACTTTTTTTACACCCTGTATAGTGTTGATGATCCACGAAACGATGAATAGTGGCATACTTTGTGGGCTAAACAAATTTTCATGAGATATATTTTCTGTTCCTGAACCCGACTGTCCTTGTTGTTCCATTAATGTCAATATTTCTCGTCTTGCGGGACCAAAATATAAATTTCGCAGTGTGTCTCATCTGTGTTTAGTCTCTGATCCTATACGAAAATCAATAAAACATTCACAAAATATTATCTTATGTATATCTGCATATACAGAGTCTTTACCAGTAAGGGCATAGTGTAATATAATAAATAAAAAATGGCCACAAAGAATTGCCACTTACCGGACGTTTTAGGGCTTTGCCAATAGAAACCCATGTCATGTCTTTTATGTCTTATATGTTCTTATAATCTGCTTTTCCTTTAACATAAAATCTAGGACTGCCTTCAACAAGTGCAATCAGATTCAAATCATCTTGAATTTTGTCATCGACATTATAAATTCTCTCCACAGTTATAAATTCGTCAGAAGAATTGTGCTCAATTGTCTCTCCTTCATTTTCCACGTCCAAATCTTTTCGATTTACATCCATTTTTAAAACAATCGTAAACACTTTTGCTATGCTTTCATAGCTTCTTGGCTTTTGTTATTCTCAATTTTTCAAAATGGCACATTGGAAGTATTGGCAATCAAACTGCTGTCGTCTGTATGCATAGAAGAAAGCACTAATCTATGATATACACAACATACGATAAAAGAATTGTATATTGCGCAAAGAGACTCCTCTTCTGATTGATCCATTGCAGCAACACTCGTGACCGCAGTCGCTGGAATAGGAATTGGCTTGATTCGAGCTACTGTACAAGGGCAAGTCAATAAATTTTTAGAAAAACATAGTAAAACATATTTTTTTTAATCGATTCATTTTTATTTCTCAATATAGTCTCCTTTCAGCTCGATACACATCCAACGATTCTCCAACTTTTTCAAGTTGTCCTAATAATATGATTTGTTCAACCCTTCAAAATAAGCCTCTGTTTCGGCGATGAGCTGCTCTTTGCTGGTGAATCTCTTTCCTCCGAACCATTTCTTCAGGTTTGGAAACAGGAAATAGTCGCAGGGGGCTAATTTGGCGAATATGCTGGATGGGGAAGCAATTTGTAGCGGAATTCGTTAAATTTGGCCATCGGTGCCGGACACGTGTGAACCCGTGCATTTCAACATATTGACACAGTTCTGTTACATAACATATGTTGTGCTGTTGTGGACTTACACACGTGTTTTAAAGCTTCATGTGATTTTCAATCGTTTATGATTATTTATGATTAATTGATAAACCAGTTAATAACCAGTTAATAAATTCCTCGTGTTATCAAGTGAGTATAATCGAATTATGTCAATATATAGCAGAAAAATTATCCAAAACTCAAGACAAGGAAATTATAGTGGATTCAATATTTTGTAACGCGCGAGATTCAACATCGCCTTGAAAAATCAACGTGATGGACTTTTGAGGCTACGAAAGAAACTCGAATAAAACGAAGAAACGACCAAATGGCTCTAAATCATTTCTATGAAGATGGGGAAGGCCTATTATATGGCCCTGAGATAGCAGAGTAGCAAAAATAGATAATAAGATAGTAAATACTTGATATACTTACATAAACTAAACTTAAAACTAAACTTTAAATGCCGTTTTTTCAAAACAGTACTTTTGCGGATGATGTACATAATATTTTTGTAATTACTTAACTGATTATTTTCATATTTGGTCTGTATGTTTAGCAAACATTACTTTATCATTTGATGAACCAGAATATTGATAAGATACATATTTTTTTTATTACCTAAAAAAAAAGGGTGAATTTTGACAATAAAATTTATAATTTTGAAAAGAATTTAAAATTCACCAATTCCGCAAAAATTCTTTTTTTTTTAATTTGAGTTCAAACTGAAGCTGTGTATGTATAAAGTAATATGCCATTTGACTTTTATGTTTCAGATTACCTGGAAGATTAATATTGTGCACACCAGTGGACGACGAACTTTAGGCGTCATATTCCATCATTAATAACTTTCATATTTATTATTAAAATTTAATAAAAAAAAACTAGAAATTATTCAAACATAAATAAAAACATGGTAGAAATTTTATATGAATCGAATTACTAGTTTCTTAAAAAAAAAATTCCCAAATTTTGTTATGTTTTTGGCCAAAATAATAGGATTCCTCCATTAACGAGGAAGAAGACGAAGAAATCTTTTTCTGATATTAAAAACATAAAATTGACTTAAATCGTTTTGTTGTGATGTGCACTCATGATTAAAATCATAAATAATCCAATTAATCATTTCTACTTACATTTCAACTTTGCAGTAAATTCAGATTTTTTGACGTTGTATACACAAAGGGTTAGAGTAACCCCAACACTACACCGCACTTTACACCGTACAATTACGTACCTAATAGTGCATTAGGAGGTCGCCAAGCAAGGGAATTGTAGAGATGGTACATAAGTTCCCCTCCCTCCACCCCCCTCCCCCAGCCTTAGTATCACTGCTCAAAGGGAATGCCTGTTCGAATGCTTAACTATGAAAATCGGGTGGGATTACGCCCTTATGTGTACTAAGAGTAAAGATAATAATAAGCTTTTAAAATATGTTTGGCTTATGTTTTTGTTTTAAACATTCATAATTCTTCGCTAAAAAGTATCGTGTTTCTCGTAAAACTTCTCATAAGTATGTAATAAATATTACGTCCGCAATAGCACAAATAAAATTATTAGAGAAATTTTCATAAAATTGAGAAATTAGACAATAATTGCGTGCCAAAAGTATTATAATGCGTATTGATATATAATTAAATCTAACAAGTATTTCAGTACGTCGAATTGTAATAAAATTCGATGTACTAAAATAATTGCATGATTTGTATGTCAGTAATAGTTTTATAATGCTTATCGCATGTAATTATTATCTAATTTCGACTTCTTTTACGACATTTTTCCAACAATTTTATTAATGTAATTAAAATGCAATCCGATATTAAAGGGGTCAATATTTATTTTAATTTCATTATTCTACAATATTTTATAATTTAATGAATGATTAGCATATTTAAAGTATGTGGAAGACAAAGAAATAGTATGGAAAGAGGAAAGGTAAGAGGAGAATGAAGAAAGAACGTATTTTTAAAATCGTGTGAATGCATCCGGTCAATGTGCGCCTCATGCGTAAAGCGCCGCTCCTATCCGTCTTCTATACGTGATATTCTTCTACCTATTTCTTCGTGTAATTTGAAAACTAAGCTTCAATAAAAATTTTTCTAAAGGAAAAATGAACAATTCGTGTTGGGCGTTACGCGTGCCATGACAATGGGCCTCAGGCCTCGCTTCGCGAAAATACCGAAAAGTAGAGAGCGTATAATCAGAGTGGTGCCATACGAGAGAAGACGTCATATTTTAGCGAAATTCTGCGAGAGAGAAAGAGATATACGGTCTCAGTCTATCTAACAGACTGTCAGTTTTAAGGTTAGGTGCAACAGCATTGAACGAGAGCATAGATACGTAAAGGTACATTGATAAAAATAAAATTATCGAAATTATTTTAGAAATATGGTTGGATGTAACAATTCATTAAAAAAAGGATATGTTATGAAAATAATTCCGAAAGACAGAACGCCGAATGAATTGGTTAAAGAGTATAAATGACAAATATAAAAATTGGACACCGTCAAAAAATTCATCTGTATGTGAGGTAAAGGTTATTCTTTATAAATAATGTATTTAAAATATTTAGATGTACAAATAAGTTTCCGCCGTTTGACAAAAGACTGTGCCACTAGCAAGCTATGGTTAAAATTGTCTGATGTAAAATTATATCGTAAGGTTGGACATCTGTTAACAACATAACCTTGAAATACTAACGATTTTGTATCAGCATCATATATTTTTTTGTGCGAAAATGCCGAGTTTTGAGCTGAATAAGCGTCATTTGCGGGAACTTTTGATTTATTTCTTTAATTTGAAGAAATCTGCAGTTGAGGCTCATCGATTGTTTGTAAAAGCATATGGTGAGGCTGCCTTAAGTGAGAGAAGTTGTCGTGAATGGTTTCAAAAATTTAAGAACGGTGAATTTGATGTCGAAGACAAAGAACGTAGCGGAAGGCCGAAAGTGTACGAAGACGCGGAAGCATTATTGAATGAAGATTCGTGTCAAACGCAAAAAGAACTTGCACTTACATTTTGACTTACATCAATAAAACATTATATGTATATCGTTCTTTCACAATAAATGCTTAATTTTTTGATAAAAAACGGCGGAAACTTATTTGTACACCTAATAAAATAACATATAACATTAAATATACACAGATTAATTATAATATCTGAAGACACGGTAGTGTTTTGGCACTATGTATATGTATAGTCATCACATTGGTTACAAATTGAATTCTTTCTCTTTTTGTTGTAATCTTTTCAATTATATATCATTGCATTGTGAGTCTAAATCAAATAATATGATAATTACGATATTTAATATATAATATTTTATGAAATGGTATATACACATATAATATTTTTCTGAATTTTTGATTTCTTTTATATTATATTTAGATGCATTTTGTTCCTAAAATGTAGGAACAGAGAATGAATAATAAACTAGCGCATTTAATAGCGCAAATAATGTGCAATAAATAACGTTTTATATAAAGTAATGTGCAATATTATAAAATGTACAATATTGCAATACAAAATAAATTGCAGTACAAAATAAATGAAATTTTATAATAAATAATATATGTAAAAGTTTTATTATTATATTTTATATACAATATTTATTTATTATTTTTTAATTTGTCACAATTTTTGAGCATTTTTTAACATGAATTCAAAATTTAGAAAATAATTTAAAAAACTGGAGGGAATGGCTAAAACATAGCGGACCAATCACAAGTGATATCCGTATGACGTCACTCTGATTGTAGGCTCTCTACCGAAAAGTACACTCTAACGCGATCTATGTATCACTATGCGAACTCGCAAGCGAAAGCGAAGAGTCACGCTCACAGCGTGACAGCGAAATTAAACTAAATATACCGCACCTGCGCGCGACCGATTTAATTGAAATCCTTAATTAATGCAAAACTCCACTAATTACGGCTTGCAGTAACAATCAAAAAGAATGAATTGATAACCGCAAAGATTGGATAGGAAAACCGCGTTCAAGCGCGCTCCCATAGTAACGACAAAACTTTATTAATTAATTCAAGTTGTAATTAATATACTAATAACTGCAAATAAATGGCCCCGAGGTAGATCTCATAAAGGGCCTTAAGATTTCCAATTATCCAACGGAGACTCCAATTCCAACACTCTCAAATCTAAACAAATACGAGGAAAAACCGTTGAATGATTGAGCGGAGAGTTAACTCAATACTGAAAATTAATGCCAAAAAAGTCCCGATCCGGGAACAGTAATCAAACGAACAGTTCGAACGAATGCAAGCGCGCGAAATCAAAAGGGCTTTGCAAAAACCTCTTTTGACACCCTCGCACGAGCAAAAATCTGCATTAATTAAAATAATATAAATTAAAAATTTATAGAATGTTCTAGAACAATGTTCCATTGGAGCCGAAGCATCATTGGCTCGCCCCCTTGTCCGCGAGACATCATAGTCCTAAATTTTATATAAACGAGATCTTTATTCAGGACGAGCGCACTTCATTTTTAGTCGCTTTGTTATAGTTTCACTGAGTTAAGTTTTCTGCAAGTAAATACAAAGTAGCCTGAATCGGTCATAAATTACTCGCGCGCCGCGTAAGGCTGTGAGCCTTTTATAGACTTCAATTCTACCGTCTTCTTTCTTGTTATCGTGAGCATTATGTAAAGTTAGAACGAATGTTAATTATTCAATTGTAATTGATTTTAGTTCATTTGTCTCTGTACACATTTCGTGAGTCAACAGTGTATCAAGGTCGTGCCAATATAATAATTCAGTTAACTTTCTTTTCTTTTTTTTTCTCTTTTTTCTTTTACATCTCGTCGTACCATTTCAAAGTGTCTAAGTGTTACGTGTCCTGTCTGTGACGTCCTTTAAGTGTCAGTGCGTGAGAGTGCCAAACTTAACAAAGAACGCGTTTCCGCGTCCTTAATGCTCCCTTCCACCGACACCTCGAGCGACGACCTATTATCTACGATAGCGCACTGTTATAGCGTGCTATCCGCTGTCCCCTCATACTTCATATTCCGACGTTCTTGAGCGCTCATCAGCGTTCGGGACACTCTTCCTCAGTCGTCTGAGTACTCGAAACAGAGCATTGTCCGGCGATTGTCTGAGCGAGGACGCAACTCCTCTAGAGCTCCCCTACTGCTCCACCTCGACACTCAATTCCCCTTCGCTCATCCCGACCTCGATAGTTGCCCCCCGCAAAGGAAAAAGGCTGGCCTTCCCGTCTATTACTTTGCGGCTCCCTCATCTGATCTGGCGCAGCTCACCTTTTCTAACGAGCACCCCCCTTCCCCCAGCGACATCCCGACTCCGTGAGGCTCCGCGGCACTCTCGCCACGCGAGCGCTAAAATTAAAATGACAGCGATGTTCGCAGGAGCAACGAATGCCGCGTGTGCGCCAAACGGGCCACTTATAGGAGCCTGCGCGAATATCACCGCTCTGAGGAATTCGATCCGCGAATATTCTTGAACCCGTCGTGGATCTACCCGAGTCCGGAGTACCATCCTGTATCGGGAAAGAGTATCATCCCTCCGCCTGGCCAGAGAAGGCCGACTTGCTTGCCGCGCATCGTGATCGAAACCGTCTTCCGGGCGAGCCATATAGTTAAGAACCTTAGCACCGAATAAAAGGGATCACCTCGTCAGAGACCAGATCTTGCCTTTGTTTTTTTTTTCTTTTCTTTTCCTCTCTTCCCTCTTCCATCCTCGGCTATCCCGCGTAAATATTAGAACAGGAATCGAGATATCAATAGATCCTAGCATCCCGCGTCTCAGAGATCTAACAAAAAATCATCTTAGAATTCGGTCAGGAATATGTTTCTTTAGAGATACCTGGGTTTTGAATCACTCTTATAATACAAACCTATGAAACTATTGTTTCATTATTTACATGATATAGTAAATAATCAGCAATATAACGTTGTTATATTTGTTGCATGTTATATAACAATTATTTCGTTGATATTATATTAATGCTGTATAATTTAAATTATGGTTCTCACGTCACGGTGTCTATCCGCGGCATCGCGAAGCTCTGTGTCAGTCGAGCTTCAAACTATCGAGCATGACAAAGCATGACAATTTGTACTTGAATTATGACAGATATTATTTACGGACAAATGAGTATTGCTTGTGCTACAGAAGAATATTACTAGTGAATTTAGTCGCTTGCATTACAAATCAGTGCATACTAAAAGCTGTTTCATGGAATTAGTGAAGTTAAATGTAAAAATGGTAATTGTTGAGTTTAGCCTCCACACCTCCGATTTTGATAAAGTTCATTCGATGCGTTTTTGCACGAAATGAATGAATTTAACAAGTATTGTTCTTGTGATGGACCGAGATATTAATTGTTAAAATGACAACTATTCAGATTAGGAAATCTGTCACATCGTTGGCAGAGAGATAGACATGAAAACATGTAAATTAGGCTATAATAAGTATTATCTGTTTCGATATTATACAAATCCATTGCTTTAAATATAAATTCTCTGCTTTAAAAACACAAATTTTCTGCTTCAAAAATACAAATTTTGTTTTAAAAATCCTGGTAGCAAATCTTGCGAAAACAGATTTTGAGTAGAACTTGCTATCAATTTTTGATTACACAAAGGCAATAAATTGTACACAGTTTGTATTATTGTATTTGACATAATCAGCAAATTGCTGTCAGAAATATGACAAAGCTTACTAGACATGCTTTGCCAACAGATTGGTAGCAGAAACAGAACAAAGTCGTGCATAATCGGCAGAAGAGCAGGTTGAGAACAGAACTTAAAAACAGAATCAAGCAAACTCTCGATTTCTGCCACCAATCTGGTTAGTTTAGGTTAGGTTAGGTGACATAATCTGTCAACAGGCTTTGTCGAGAAATCCGTAATCAAATGCGGACACAGATGGTTATAATATACTAGTCAAAATCTGGTCGACTTTGCTGTCAATTTGACCACAAATTTCTAACTTATAATATCAGGGAAATATATATAAATTCTATTCTATGTAATTATTGTTTTTACAGCAGAGAATTTGTTTTGATTAGATATTTATTTGCTTTAAAAATACAAATTCTTTATCTTAAAAATAAATTCTCTACTGTAAAAACAAAAATTATATTAAAAATAATTTGTATTTTTAAAGCAGAGAATTTGTTTTTAAAATAGAACTTTTTAAAGTAAAAAAATTTTTGTTTATAATGCAGAGAATTTGTGTAACCCTCAATGCCATCAATGTAACAGATTTCCTAACCTGAATATCCATCAACTTCAACAATTAATACTTCGCGGGACGGAATACGTTTTTCTGATTCGTTCATTTCGTGCAAAAACGCGTCGAATGAACACAAATTATTTTATAAATATTGAAAGTAAAGAGACTAAACTCGACAATTACTATAAAAGTATAATATATGAATATTACGATTAAATACTCTGAATACGCAGTAATGATATTCATAAATATATTGATTTTTATGTTCAAACTATGAAGTTTATAAATAAATGAATTAAAATCAATTATATGTCTTTTATATTCAAGCAAAAACAATTTTCAGGGAATGTATTTTGCACATATTAATTAAAAAAAAAATCTTTGAATTAATTCTAAGCGAAAACAAATCCTTCCCTTAGTTCCTTCTATCCCTTTTTTATTCTTTTGTATACATTTATAACGGTTTTTTATATAAATATACGATCATATTACTTTTAAGTTTTATAAAAGTCAGTGACAAAATTGTAAATGACCTTTGGTGGAAATAAATTGCTGAAAATCACTGAAATCATTAAAATTTTTATCAATTGACCCAGTTTCAGTATAATTCAATTGAAATAGGTCAATTGATAAAAATTTTAACATTATAAGAAGAACGACCGTGTCTGAATAAATCGAATAAAGTAAAGAACATCGAACGGTAAAAGTTAGATGTTACGAATATATTTAATCAATTTTTTTGTTCCAAATGTGATTGCGCGCCGATAATTGGACTTTCAACACAATCATTGTGAAACATTTTTAATAACCTCTAAATAAAATCCCTAAAAAATATTTGGAACAAAAAAATTGATTAAATATTATATCAAAAATTTTAACGATTTCAGCGATTTATAGTATTTCCATTCAAGGGCATTTCCATCAAGTGATTTCATTTCCACTAGTGACATTAATATCTTTATAATATATCTATAACTTATTCAAAACCATTGTATAGCAAAAATATACAATAACACATTGAAATATTTACACAACAAAAATATAATTATTTTATTATATAACAATCTATAACATCTACATAACAAGTACTATTTAACTGTTACATAGTCTTTGTTACTCATCAGAGGAAATTACAACTAACGAGAATACAACATATTGCATTATTCTCGTTACATAACTTGTTACATTCGAGTTTATAAATATTACAATACATCAATGGTATACTGCATTTGCTGGATTTGTATCAGCGACGATACGCAGCAGTATTATTGTATAAGTAACTGACACGTAAACCATACGTTTAAAATGAAAAATATTGAGCATAATTTGACATAAATTTTTCATTATTTTAATATTTGACAAAGAACGCTATTTTTATATTGTACATTAGTGACTATTTAACATATTTCATATAATCTGTTTGCAATTTGGTGCAAGAACACTATCTGTGCTTGTGTTCTGTATTTATAATCTTACCAAAGATGGTTATTACTAAATTTATATGTTTTATAGCCTGATTTATTGAGCTTTCTATATTTTATTGGAATGACTAACCATAATAGAACACAAGGAAACATCTCAATAAGGCGGATGATTGGGGCACTAGGATTGCACAGATTGCAGGATAATTATATACTTTATTTATGTATTTCGTTGAGAATGACTTAAATCAAGTCGAAATGCGTACGAAATTAATGTCTAAATCGAAGAGACAATAGAAATTGAATGTCTATTCTATTAATGCACTAATTATCTCATGGATTCTTACTTCCTTCAATTTGTATTTTAATTTGTTAAATATTGAATAGTTTGATTCTATTATATTTGATGAAAAAATAATTTTACAAAAATCAAGTTTTTATTGAATTTTCTCTATCAAAACAACTATAATATTTTAATAATGTACAATATTTTACTTTTTATTTTAAATGAAATTAAAATTCGCTATGTAATAAGAGAAATACGAAGTATGTTGAATCATTTCCACAATCCATTTGAAAAATTTAATTGAAAAAATTGACCACATTTGACCAATAAGTTTGTAACAACGAATATTCCTAAATTTTCTGAATTACAGGGATAATTAGGTAATGATTATTGAAATATTTGTAAACTTTTGACCGATAATTGTTGGAATTTCGCGATAATAACCAATATTAGAAATACAATGCTCGTGGCATTATCTTCTTCAATGTAGCAGCAATTATTATATCTTTTTGTGTTGTCAAGATAAAAACGAAGAAAATTTTATTTACTTATGTGCGTTACAACCAAATGGTAAATTGCAATTAATCTTTTTCTGCAGCTAAGGATATTGCTGATCATAAAATCGCTCATTTTCAATAGATAACAATGATAATTGTTCATGTAACCGATTATAAATCTGTTGTAACTGTTTATCAAATTTTCTGAGAAGTTTTTTCAGAGTAAAAGATAATTTTCAAAAGCATGGAAAAGCACTAAAAGAATCTAAAGCGCCCAATCGTTTTGCATCAGCGGCTAAACGAATTAAATTATGCATGTTGAAACATGCATTTCATTTTTTTTTGTTATAACATTTCCATACAGAATGCTCACGTTTTAAATGAAATATACGAGAAGATAATGTGCACATTCGTTGTTCATGTCATAATCGTCAACGCTACATAAAATTCTCATCGCACAATTCAGGGCATTAAAATGTATATTTTTCATTGGGCAGTACATTTCTAAGAATTAACGTTCCTAAATAAAGAAGAAAAATACGATGTTGAGTCGCTTTGCATCTATGATAATTATCTAAATCAAATGATTTCCATGCAAATTCTTTTGCATGGAATACACTTGGACATAGTCAATGCATTTGACAAAATATTAAAATGACCTAGGGCTACTTTGGAAGTTTTCAACCTTTCTATCCATAACTTTAGAAGTTGTTTATTTATACCAAGACAGGAATTATATAGTCTAAAGAAAAATGAGTTATCATTGGGACTGAAATCAGTTCAAATGGTGAAGAAAGATGATATTCGGGTTGCGACTTGTTAATAAAATCAATATCGGTGCGAAATGGAGCATTGATATCCAAAAAAGTTATTTGCTTATTTATTCTTTCACCTATTACAGTGCATTTTTCACATGCAAGGTGCCCATTATGTGATTTCGTGCAAGTATATGCTCGAGTCGGAGCATCACAATAACAACACGGATATTGATTGACCGGAGCTGTTCATTGATGAAAAATCCATTAGTTTTTAAATTTAAATATTCATCCACAAATGAATGAAGAAATTTGGATAAGCAAGCTTTCTAGTACCCATGATAGACATCGATGATGAATGGTATAAATAGTAAACCAGAAATTCTGTCTAAAATCAGCCAAAGCCGACTCTTCGAAATTGGCAAATGTTTAAATCAATGTTTAAATGCAAATGAATTACATCACGATGGTCGAAAACATGAGGAAAGATTACTAAATGATGTAAGCGCTTTTAATAAACCATAATGAACGTGCTGACCTTTGGAAAGAGTTTTAATGTCATGAGATGTCATGAGATAATCATCATATGTTTAAAAGTATTTGTGTATCGCGAGGTAAATTATTATGTCTGTATCTTGAAAGAACTTGTAATAATAAGCAATATTAAGGATCTTTATTTTAGATCACATATGTGAGAAACACAATCAATACTAGAAAAATGCCTATTACGTTATTATTAAGTTGGTCTTTTTTGCTTTAAATAATCTAATCTTGAATATTACTAATATACACTATACGAATGTGTACTTGCGTATATGTATATCATATTGTAGTTTTTTTAGAACTGCGCACCGAATTGTTTTTCCGGACTATAAACAATTAAAACTATTCTAGTAATTAAATTGACGCGTAATTTAATAGGTTGATGCTACCATCGAATTATCAAAAAAATATTACTTCGGCTGGAACTTGAACTTGGATCTCTTGTATTCCATTCGAGCATCCTAAGCCATTAGACCGCTGAGGCCTTAGTAATATTCTTCGGAATATAAGAGATCCGGGTTTCGACCGAGGTAATTTTTCGCAATAAATTTATTAACAGTTTCACCATATTAACATCTTTATAATATGATGCTTGATGGTAGCACCAAATTATTAAATTGCTTGTCAATTTAATTCACGATTACTAGAATAGTTTTAATTTATAGTCCGGGAAAACAATGCGGCGCGCAGTTCTAAAAAGACTATAATATGATATAATGCAAGTACATATATACACATATTAGTAATATTCAAAATTGAATTATTTAAAGCAATGAAGATCCAGCTTCGACCGTAATAAGCATTCTAGTATTGAAATAATAAGGTTAATGCATTTTGATTAATTTGAAATTTATTTGCACAGTTCACCTGAAGGCAATTGATGCATATTTTCCTGCGGATTCGGATTAATTTGAAATTCGTAACTGATGATACTGGTCTCTAATGATGAAACACTATTGGCATTGCCTTTATGACTATTATCAGTTTCTGACGAAGCATATTGCAAATCATTGATCTCTAACATGCTATCTTCAATCTGAGGCTCTTCAAATTGGAAGGTCAATAAACATAATGGACCATCGATTAGAACATTGTTAACATTTATTTCACGATCTGAATTGTAAGAAAGTAAAAGCCAGTTTCATTAACGCTTCGACAATTCGAAAAATTGTTTAGGCATTTCCAGATTGTCTATATCTAATCGTGAACGATTAGATAATGTATCTAATTATCTATTAGATAATGTGTATCTAACAGATACACATTAATTAGTAAAACCTGGCTTTGATCATATAATTCAACTTAAAAATGTCTTTAGAGAGAGAGACACTGTCTAACTACACACCATGTTATCCCTTACACTTTACACCATGATCCTACTGCGTATCTCTCAAATTGTCTTACCCACTGAACTATATATACACTAGAATGGGCATCGAGGAAAATTCATGGCCACAATTGATCAGCCGCCATTTTAGTTGGGACGATATTTGAGCGAATCAGAAGCATTCGTGCGCGCATGCGCTGCAATCGATGTACTATCGATATGGGAGGGTTCCCTTAGTGCACAGTGCGATAGCACACATTCCGATAGCGCACACGAAATTTAATAGAATTCCCAATAGCGCACATCCCGATAGCGCACATCCTGATAGCGCACATCGTGCTTATTCGGTGTTTATAAACACCGTTATACACAAAGGCAACGTTTAGCAGAGAAAACTAATCAGTTAGCGTTTAATGATTCTTTAATATGATTGATTCCTATATTTAGATTTAGCAAAAAAGTAAAGACAAGAACCTATCATGTTAAAGAATATCACTAAGCGCTAACTGATTAGTTTTCTCTGCTAAACGTAGTCTTTGTGTATAACGGTTTTAATGAGCACCAATGCACACTGAGTGTGCATTCAATCGAATTCGCTGTAATTCACGCAGGCAGCACTTCTACGTAAGGAAGTGTGGGAAGTTAGCAGTTCAGTGTAATAAAAGTCTGTGGGTCAAAGTCTTAGAGCATATATGCTCATGAGAAGACGTGGGAAGACATGCGCCTTTTTCCCGATATGTACTATCGGGATGTGCGCTATCGGTACGTGTGCTGTTGGGAAGAGACCCATTTTGTGATGTGTGTTATCGGAATGTATGTTATCAGCAAGACTTGCGTCTTTTTCCCGATATATGCTATCGGGAGGGCCATTTTGTAATGTGTGCTATCGGGATGTGCGTTATCGGAATGTGTGCTGTCGAGATGTACGCTGTCGGGACGTGTGCTATCGGCAAGAGGGCCATTTTGTAATGTGTGCTATTGAGATGTGCGCTATCGGAATGTGTGCTATCTAGGAGAGAATCAATTTATGATGCTATCGGGATGTGCGATATCAGGATTTGCGCTATCGGGACGTGTGTTAACGGAACGTGCGCTATTGAGATATGCGGTACCGGGAATTCTATTAAATTTCATGTGTGTTATTGGGATATGCACTGTGCGCTAACGGAACCCTCTCCATAGCACAGAAGATTGAAGTAATATTGCTGCAATGTTGCAATATTGCAGAGATATTATAGAAATGTAAATTAACAATACGCCTGCAAGATGTCAGGTATGTACTTGTAATATTCCAGAAATATTGCAAAATTAATTCTTTAATTATGTTATTATAATAATAATATAAAATATAATTTTTTATAATATATTTATATAGTACAGTCTTTCAGTTTAACAGTAGTTTTTATGATATAATAATTATTAGATGTACAAATAAGTTTCCGCCGTTTGACAAAAGACGGCGCCACTAACAAGCTATGGTTAAAATTGTCTGATAAAACATTATATCGTAAGGTTGGACATTTATCAACAACATAACTTTGAAATACTAGCGATTTTGTATCAGCATCATATATTTTTTTTGTGCGAAAATGCTTAGTTTTGAGCCGAATAAGCATCATTTGCGGGAACTTTTGATTTACTTCTTTAATTTGAAGAAATCTGAGCAGCTGAGGCTCATAGATTGCTTGTAGAAGCATATGGTGAGGCTGTCTTAAGTGAGAGAAGTTGTCGTGAATGGTTTCAAAAATTTAAGAACGGTGAATTTGACGTCGAAGACAAAGAACGTAGCGGAAGACCGAAAGTGTACGAAGACGCGGAATTGGAAGCATTATTGAATGAAGATTCGTGCCAAACGCAAAAAGAACTTGCACTTATAATACATTAGGAGCGACTCAACAAGCAATTTCACATCGTTTGAAATCATTGGGAATGATTCAAAAGCAAGGGAATTGGATTTCATATGAACTGAAGCCGAGAAATGTTGAACGCCGATTTTCCACATGTGAAATGCTGCTTGTCAGGCATAAACGAAAGGGTTTTTTACATCATATAGTCACTGGTGATGAAAAATGGATCCACTACGATAACCCAAAGAAGAGGAAATCATGGGGATCACTTGGCCATGCTTCAACATCGACAGCCAAGCCGAATATTCATGGGAAAAAACTCATGTTGTGTATTTGGTGGGATCAGCTTGGTGTCGTGTATTATGAGTTGCTCAAACTGAACGAAACCGTTACTGGGGCTCTCTACCGAACACAATTGATGAGATTAAGCCGAGCATTCAAGGAAAAACGCGCCCACTACTACTCCAGGCATGACAAAATTATTCTCCTGCATGATAATGCTCGACCACATGTTGCGGCACCGGTCAAAACCTACATGGAAACACTCAATTGAGAAGTTCTATCCCACCCGCCGTATTCACCAGACATTGCCCCTTCCGATTACCATCTATTTCGATCGATGGCGCATGGCCTGTCTGAGCAACACTCACATCATATGAAGATATCAAAAATTGAATCGATAATTGGATAGCCTCAAAAGATGAAGCGTTCTTCCAACGCTATATCCGTATGCTACCAGAAAGATGGGAAAAAGTAGTGGCTAGCGATGGACAATACTTTCAATAAAACATTATGTATCATTCTTTCACAATAAATGCTTAATTTTTGATTAAAAACAGCGGAAATTTATTTGTACACCTAATAATATAATTCATTTTAATATATTCAAATAAAAAATTTACTAATCTGTTATTTGATAGCCATTTCATTAGATAAGCTTTATATTTATTTTAAATATGAAATCAAAAGATTGTATAATATCGAGTTTGAATACAATTAACACATCATTATCGGATAAGACAATAAGCAATTAAGTTGTTGAAAACGATTTATCGAAATATTAATTATGCGATCGATGATGTATTTATGCTTGATGTGAACGCAAGAATAAACCAGCGCCCGAACTTTATTGATAAATTTTATACTATCATTTTTTAATCGATTTCAATTGACTCGAAGTGGCTTCGAATTAAAAAGAATCACTGCGATTAACTTAATTCATGATTAACTTACCAACGACTGTATTATTATATTAATATAAATAATATTTGTAGTTTGGAGCACAAACATATATGCTTTATCTTTATGATAAATTTATCCTTCAGAATTAATATTACATTTATTGGAATATTTTATGATTTTATCATAAAAAAATTGCTTTTGAGAAGCACATATCACTAGAAATGCAATTTGTAAAAAAATTAAAATTTGTGAGATATATGTACAGAAAATAATTTTCATTTTAGAGTCTTCGTAAAAAATTTATCCAAATACATTATATTACTGGAACGTTTCATTGCCATATATAGCAAAAAGCGGACATTTTAACATTGTTGGAATCTTGCAGCAATGATTCAGCAACGTTTCGCAACCACCATGCAATGTAATATTTCAATGAAATTATTCTGCAATGTTTTTGCAATCTTTTTGTGCTGTATGGGTCCCATCGATGTATGAAAATCTATATGGACATGAATGGTATATAAATAAATAAAAATAATGTCACTTCAATTTTATTAGTACATTCAATAAAATAACATTAATAATACTTTTCATATCCTATCGTTAACACATGTGATTGATACATTTAATACAAACATTCTTATCTATGAAATGTCCTTTTTACTTCTCTGCCTACACCCAGGTATACAGCACTTCATGTTGAACATTTTATAATCACGCGATTTTATAATCTTTCAAAGTAATCTTTCAAATATAACCCTACACACAATGATCTTGTTGTCATATGCGTTTCACTAAATATAAGTGCGCATAAGCACCTGAAAGCCTTCTGATTTGCTCTTATATTGACCAAATTATAATGGCCCTGATCAATTGGTGTCACGATTTTTTATGCTTCACAGTGGAGATGCCCATTTTAGTGGTCTCACTTGTGTTCTTCCATTATGAGTGTCGCTAAAGATCTTATAAGGATCTACAATAGATTTTTAAACCTAAAGCCATAAGAAATGGATCCGGACTAATCAGAGTTTGGCAAAAGCTGGCATACCTTCTGATTGGTTCTTCATCTTAGTCTACTAGTATTCTTCGGATAACTTCGTACATTGTCGGAAAACAAGTGTAAAGAAAAGAAAGAAATAGATAGCTACAAGTAGAGTAAAACTTGTGTCAAAGAAGTTAGAAATTGTTCTGAGATTTCGGACAAAGAAAAAATTAACAAATTACAATTGCACAATTCAACCAATTGATCAACTCGATTGATTTCTTCAGATATTGTCGTCACGTATTGTCTGTCACGTATTCTAACTATACGTTCATAGCAATGTATCTGTTATCTCTTTCTATCTGACATTTTTTATCCACATTCGCCAAACTCTTTATTATAAGATCTTCAATAGCGTTTTCGGCCCGATCGAGTTTGCACCAACTTGAGTTAGAAAAACTTCGCTATTGGTTGACGTTACACGTTCTACCAATAGGACAGCACGAAACATCATTACTTCAACCCAGATTAGTGCAAACTCAGTCGAGTCGGAAAATCGGCTATAAGTGTCGTTAGAAACCTTCTAATCAGAGTCACCTTCTTCCCGGTTTGTAATTGGACTGACATTTTCCATCTATTACATTTAAATGCATAATGAATATAGATATGTTATGCTTCTACTTTAAATGCATGGCCATAGACTTGTAATATTTATGATTAAACATTACTAAATTTTTATGTTTTTTAAATTTTAATCGCCAGTTAGTCACTTAAATATGTCAAAATGTTCAAAAACTATGAAATTTATAGAGTGTCTCTATAGAGCTGCAACTTACGGCGCCACTGTAGCGTGAGATGAAGTGTAATAGCACGATTTTTCTCTCTAGCACAATTTCGATGAAAAATGACGGCCATTTTAGGTGGTCAAATTCGGATTAGAGGGTCTCTAAGTGTCGTAACAGGCGAATGCCATCTGCTGTTTAAAATGTGAAACGAACAACATTTCCGAGAGCAATGATGACGTATCTTAAAAATTTGACATTTCGGACTTTGCATCGCGATATCTGCGTTTACAGAGTACGTAAACAATAAAAACACTTTAATTATATAATTTAAACCTGAATTGTCCATTAACCCTTTGAGATATAGTGAGACATATATATACATCTCACCTTTTTGTTTTTAGTTTTTTCCATATTTTTGATTTATTTTGCAGTTTGTATGCGCATACTTTTTAGATTCTTAGGGATCTAAGTTATGCAACTTTCATGAAAAATTATGTCAATTTATTTATTTGCAATTTTGTTATAAACAATTAATGTAAAAAAAACTTTTTTTTTTCAGAATAAATTCGGCTATTCTTAAACGTGAAGTGCTAAAGCTCTAAAAATTTTTATGCGTGTACTCCATATCTGTAACTATAATATATATTTTTTTTTTCAGAATTTTCTGCACGATAGATTTTCCAAAAAAAATTTTTGAAATTAAAAAAAATTGATTTTTTATCCCTTTGAGAGGCACATTTTTCTTCTAAACAAATTATTGAAATCATAGATCATCTATGGGTTTTTATGATTCTGCTTATGATTCTGATGTCAGAATTACAAAATTCAAAATGAGACAAACAGATCCAATATGACGACTTTTAGGTTAAATTCACAGTTTTTTGTTCAATTTGCACGAAACTAGATATAGTCGGATGAAGATTTTTAGGGTCGCTGATTGCGATTCCGACGTCAGAATTACAAAATATAAAAAGGAGGATTCTATATAGCGATTATTTCGGTTTAAATGCAAAGTTTTTCATTCAAACTGCATAAAAATAAGTTTTTGGATTTTGTAATTCCGACGTCAGAATCGTAATTAGCAACCCCAAAAACTCATGTATCCAGTTTCGTGCAAATTGAACAAAAAATCGTGAATTTAGCCTAAAATAGTCACCATATTGGATCCGCCATTTTGAATTTTGTAATTCTGACATTAGAATCGTAAGCAGAGAAAACCTATAGATCTATGATTTTAATAATTTGTTTAGAATAAAAATGTGCCCCTTAAAGGATTAAGATTACTCAGAATCGATCAACTTCTGAGTAATCTCAATGATTCGATAATCTCGGATGCTGGCAATTCGCGTAAAGACATAGGACGGTCTCGCGTTACACTTGGCGCGAGACATGACTGTCTTTCTAAATATTATAGAACTTTTATTTACTATCTCCTACATCAGTGTTCGAAATTAGTTGTCCATTTCGGACAAATTCCTGAGGCGACTCTTTCTACCACTCGAGACTCGGCGGTCGAGCCGCCGATCGCTCACGTGACGCTGTGCCCCAGGAGCGTCGTGATACAAAAATTATGTTGGAAGCACATTTTCCGGCAAATATCATTAAAATATTTTCTTTCCTACATGACTTTTATTTTAATAATTAATAAAAATAAATGTTTTATTATTAACATGTTATATTCTGCAATAATATATAATTAAAAATTACAATATGATAATTATAACGGACAATGATTTTCCATATTATCTTGAAAATATTATACTATTATTGATACGTTTTTCAAATAGTTTCTTTAGGTTTATTTAACTTTTCTTTTATTTAAAAAATAAAAAAGGATGATTAAATATATGTGACTCGGTATATAAAGAAAAATTTTACATCATAAAATATTTTACTTCATAAACTTTGCCGAGTCATGTATTTGATCTTTCTTTTTGTTATTTTCTTTAGTGGAATAAATCTATTGAAGACTATATAAATACGGGTGAAAAAACAGAAGAAAGAAAAATAAATAATTTTCTTAACAGTATGAATTTAATTTTCTGTGTTATTAATACAATTTTACTAAATATTATATACCCACAAAGATTTTAAAAGAACCAATTCACATTGGCGAGGATAGCGATGTATCCAAGAAGAATATTTTTCTTTTTTCGTCAAGATATAAGATTTCGGAGAGATAGAAATATAATAAATAAATAATTTTATTATAAATAGATACAATAAAGCCATATCTTATTAAAAGGTTGGTATATTTTTACTTGTTATTCGTTTTTCAGATGAAATCAGTGGCAGAATTATAATTGCGAAGAAGGGCAGTCTTATAACTACATTATTACACTCAAATCTTTATTACAATAACCATTAATACCTTTAGTACTATCATACATAGCATAATTAAATATAACATTATTACGCAAATAATATTTTTTATAATCTATTATTATAATATGAATCTTTACATTTCGTGGTTTAATTAACCCATATAGCACCGAAAGTTCTCAGATAATATTTTAACTGTATTTCAGAAATATTTTAACTGAAAAGCGAAATATTTCATAAAAGTTACGAAATATGTCTGGAACGTTTCTGTTGCAGCCGCGGTTTCGGGATCGTAAGGTTCTCAATAATATTAGACACTTTTTCGTATTTTACACGAACACTATTTTATTACAAAAACATTAAGAGCATACGGCTCGGATCATCCATAGTAACAACGGCAGTAAAAAAGGCAAAAGTAAAAAGGGAATAGACTTGCTCAGCTTGCGATTCGATCTCATCTTCTTCTTCAATCATACACGTGGCCATTCCGGCATCTTCCTCTAACTACCTGCTCGACTGATAACACGCGTCTCGCCCTCTATCCTGTCAATGGTATTGAGAGCGCGCTTCCAACATCTCTCCCACCTTGAGTTGTAACCTCTTGGTAGGAGCAAATCAACTTATCTAAAAAAATGAAAACAAAAATAAAATGACAAACATTTCTAGTATCTGAACCGGTCCGGTTTTTTGATAATATGACCCCTTTGGGTCTTTAAGCTCGTTTCTTCCAACGATTTCAGTTCCTCTCTAGGGACAACTACAGACTCCTCGAGGGTGTTAGCTGCATTTCCCTTAGTAGTCTCAGACGTCGTAGTGATCCGTCGTAGACCTGATAAAGTTGTCAGCTTCAGAACTGGAGTGTTCAACTTCCAAGGGAATTAATCTTTGGATGGGTCGAACCAGTTCACCTTTACTCGTTTTCACTTTTACCACCCGCACGTAACCATTTTTTCCGAGGTAGACTTCTCTAATGACGGCGAGCGGCCAGTCTAATCGCTTTTGTAAATTGTTTTCAATAAGCACGACGTTCCCGACAGCTACGGACGCGGAACTATTGCTGGGTTTAGTTTGTCTAGATAACTGACCCAAGTACTGTATACGGAAACGTCTTCTAAACTCTTCTTTCAATCTTTGACGATAGCGTATCCTCTTTACAAAGCGGGACTTGTAAATTTGATCCAAGTCTGGAACGAATTTTCTCGAATGTCACTGAACATCACTGGAATCAGCGCTGTGATTTCATATTTTACTCTATCAAGTAGGTAAGTAGTCTTGAATTCATAGTAGCTTCACAATTGCATAGAACAGTGTTCATTTCTTCAACGAAGTTTTCTTTAATGTCCTTTTCAGTAGATTTTTAAGGAGACGGATAAGTCGCTCCCACCATCCTTCCCATCAGGCAGCTGAAGGTGGATTAAAATGCCATGTTATCTCATTGAGTGCACAATATTGAGAAATTTTCCGCCAATTAATCTTTTGTAGTAGGTTCTTGATCCCAACAAAATTTTTCCCATTGTCGCTATATACTACAATAGGTAGTCTTCCTCGACGTGCAATGAATCTTCTAAAGGCCTCCAGAATTTCCTCTGTTGATAGAGATGTAACCAACTTCAAGTGGACTCCACGGTAGATTGCACAAGTAAACAAACAGATGTAAGCCTTTTGTCCACCGCTCAAAAAAAGTGATCCAGCGTAATCGATACCTATCACTTCAAACGCTGCGGCTCTCACTCTATCTTCAGGTCGTGCTTTCATTGTTTTCGATGCATATCGACAACAAACGACGTATTTTCTTATGACTGAGCGTACCGTACGACGGTAAGATCCAAAACTCTTTCCTCTCTATGGACACTACGGGACATCTGAAAGAAAAGGTGTCTTGACGATTGGCGATCATTGTCTTTGTGTGTATTAGTCCATTCTCCTCGAAAACATTTAAGCTTCGTAAATCGTTGCTTCCCAGGAATGATTCTTTCTGTGCCAGTCTACAGAGAAGCAATTCTGCTTTAGTTATTTCTTTGGCATTTAATTCTTGAGTTTTGTTTACATGGATTCTTTGGCAATTATTCACTTAATATTCACGCGATAGTACACAGAATTTTGGAATACATCGAAAGTCTCTGTAAATATCAGGGGACTGTCTCTTCATCCGCTTGTTCTACGAAGCATAGCGATTTCTTCAACAGTAGTCTCAAGAAATATTCTCTCTTTGCATCGTCCGGAAGTCTTACGTAATTCTAAATTAACTGTGTTATCGTCAATTTTTCCTTCCTCTTTGGGCCATTCTTTGGGAGATAATTTCAATCACTCCGGTCCTTCTCACCATTTCAGTTCAAGGAATTTCTTAGTATCACAAGTGAGGGTAAATTCGCTGGGTTCATCACTATAGGAACATATCTCCAAGATTCAACATCCGTAAGGCTCCTTATTTCCAGAAAATGATTTCATACAAAGACTGCCCATTGTCTTGTTTGTCCAATCCATGTTAGAATCATCATCGAGTCGCTTCAGAAATAGGTCTTGATATCTTGATAATCCATAGTCTTTATGAAGGATCGCATCATTCTAGCTCCAATGGAGGCTGCTAGTAATTCAAGGCGAGGTATGATCTTCTCTTTGGATGCTATTCTAGATTAGATTTGGCTTCTACGAGACGTACCTCGATCCCTATGCTTGACTCAACTCGTACGAAGATTGCCGCCGCGTATGCGTCTTTACTGGCGTCGACAAAAACATGAAAGGACAGTGAGTCGGGACCTCTTTCCTTTCCAAAAATCCATCGTGGAAACTTCAATATGCATAGGAGACCTAGTTGCTAAACCCATTTAAGAAATTCGTGCTTAATGTCGCCGTCTATTTCTATGTCCCAATCCACATTTTTATTCCACAGATCTTGCAATAGTAATTTTGGTTTTAACACGGGACAGACGAATCCGAGAGGGTCGTAAACTTTCTGTACTTGTGATAAGATGACTCTCTTCGTTATTTTCTCCGTGATCGTCGGTGCAGGAAATTCCGTTAACATTAAAATATCTCTTTGGTGTCCCATATAAGTCCGAGCACCGTTGATTGACTCTCAGGATCTTTGCCAGTGTATTTCCAATCTCTTAAATCAAATCTGGCTTGAGTCAAAAGGGAACAGGCTTCTCTCCTGAAAACTTCAAAATCAGAATAAGAATCGATACCAGTAACAGTCATCGATATAAAAGGATTTTGCCAGTTTCTCATAAACTGCTTTCTTATATGGCAAAATGGTAGAGTTTAAGGCTCTATTAATATGTAATTCAATCGCTGCCCCTAAAAGGAATGGCTGCTTGTCAATCCGAAAACAACTCGACGATGTCGATAAATCTCTATTTCTCCGTCAACGTTCCACCACAGGAATCTCAAAACATTTCTATCCGCCGGAGAGACGCTGATTTGTAAGAAGGCTTTTGCGATATCAGCTGTTACCCCTATCTTCCTCTCTCGAAATCGATGTAGCAATGCTGGAATAAACTCTATAAGATTGGGTCCAGTTTCCAAGCATTGGTTAAGTGAAGGCGATTTCTTGACTTTTGCTGACGCATCGAAAACAGGGCGTATCTTCGTAGTTCCTTCTTTCTTGACTACAGGTCTGTGTGGAATATAGTAGTTCTCTTGGTCGACTTCAAGTACAGATACCCTTTCAATAATCGCTTCTTCGAGCCAATTATTGAAGACAGCCTGGTAGTCGTCAAATAAATCTTCTTGTCGCAATCTCTTTGTAACGCCTTTTAGTCTTTTCTCGGCTACGTCTCGATTATCTCGTAAAGGTGGATGATTCTCTTTCCACGGCAGAAGAACTTCGTATCGACCTTCGTTGTCGATTTTCGTTGTCTTTTGAAATGAGGTCTTTATTTCAGCTTGATGTGCCTCTTTAGTAACACTCTCAATAGGATCCGTGATGCCCAAGACATCGAGTCTCCATAAGTCTGATATGTTGGCTTCTTGAGTGAACATTGACATAATCGTCAGCGTAGTATTGGTGCCACTGTCTATGTAATCGTCTATGTTCCTACCTAAGATTGTCCATCCAAGCTTAGTTTCTAGAGCTGTTATTCCTTGATTTATCTGTAGAACTTTTCCTGTGAATATTTTGCCAGCAACATCAGCTCCAATCAATAGTGAAATGCATTCTTGACGTTCACCGGTGTCGCTCAAACGTATGTCCTTTTTCTCAAGTATATCCATCCATGTATCATCGATCTTACAAGGGGCGTCCTGGCAAATAATGTTTTGTTGCAAAGCTACGAAGTCGCATTTATATGTTCCATATATTATATGTTCTAAGTTGCTGATGTAGATCTGACAAGTTTTGTATCTCTGAGGTTTGGTTTTAGTTCCTCCAAACAACAAGTGTACCATCCTCTGTTCGCTCTCAGTCTCCTATCCAAGCTCTCTGGCTACTTTTTCCAAAACATAAGATCTATGCGAGCCAGTATCTATGACGGCGCGAACATTCACCAAGCCTTTTGGACCTCGCATCTTGACTTTTAGTGTAGGCAGGAACATTTTTGTATTCGAAGAGACATTAGCGAGACAACTGTTTCCCTCGTGAAAAGCTGGTTCTTTCGGTTTCTTCTCATCCGTTTACTTTATCTCATCCTTGCTCGACAGGTTTCTACACATCAGCAGGCAATGTCCTTTGCTGCACCAAGGGCATTTTATTTTGTTACGGCATCTTTTATAGCTGTACCCTACTTTTAGGCAATTAAAACAGCCCTGCTTGTCTTTTACAGCTTAGATTCTTTTCTCTAAGTCCATACTTCTGGCCATATTTTCTGGCCTTTTCACAACTCAAGCTGCCATGATTAGCTCTACAAAATATACACTGCTGCGGCTTTGCTTCTTTCGCCGATAGTAAGCTAGACGCTGTCGCTATCTTTGGATCTCGTGAGAAACATGTTTTTATTCTTACTTAAGACTAACTTTAAAAGTTCGCGCACATAATATTCAATCAATAAGTCTTTTTTGCCGAATCGAGAGTCGAGGCTGTGGCTTTCTCATAATTACCGGCTGTTAGTGAAAAACTATTCACTACTTCAAACGCCCGCGAGTCTTTTACTATAGACGGTACTAAATATTGGAATTTATCTTCCCTCAACAACGTCGCGTCTTCATGAATTTTCTTAAAAGTACTCCAAAACGGAAGCCAATCTTTGATATCACTGCTAAACTTTCTTAATTCAATTTTCGGCAAATTTAATGCGCGTATACTTTCCTGTATTGTCGTGGTAGTCCATTACAGCGGAACCGGTGTCGGCGTTTCGAGTTCATTCTTCCGCTCTAACAAGTTAGCCCGACCTTTGCTTGATGGTATTTCGTGGCATACTCATCTGCATGCTGTGCCTCTCTTCCAATGGCTTCTCCAGCTTCGATCATTAAGGTCTGCAGCTTCTGATTTAGCTCATTAAGCTGGTTTGTCTCGTAGCAACGTGAAGCTGACTTGCAACGAGGTTATGTCTGGCGATTCCTTCGACTGCTTAATCCGGAAGGAAGTAATCCGGAAGGGTGTACACTTTCGTAAAGGATCGTGTTATTCTTAGTTTTAACTTTACTTGTTCCATATCTACGGATTACTTTCTTACGATTTCTGCTTGCTATAAAACGGTTACAACGAAATTACTCAGTCCTGTCACGGTCACCAGAATGTTGCAGCCGCGGTTTCAAGATCGTAAGGTTCTCAATAATATTAGACACTTCTTCATATTTTACATGCTACTTTATTACAAAAATATAAGAGCATATGGCTCGGATCATCTAATAACAATAGCAGTAAAAAAGGCAAAAGTAAAAAGTTCTATTGGCGGGAACGGACAGCACTCGCTCAGCTTGCGATCCGATCTCATTTTCTTCTTCGATCACACGTGGCCATTCCAGCACCTTTCTTTAACTCACTGCTCGGCCGGTAACACGCGTCTCACCCTCTATGTCAATGGTATTGAGAGCGCGCTTCCAACAGTTTCTAAGATAGCTCTGGAATAGCAAAGTCATTCATATACATAAGTTATTCACAATTTAAATTGAACAAGTCAGGATAATATCAAAATTATGTTAGATTAAATCATGATTGATAAAAAAAATGACTTTTGATAGACTTTTGGAGCTATTTTGACGTCATGATGACTTTTTATTCTGTTTGGATATGTTTTTCAATTTGTTGCATGTGATACATTTTAGACAGACATTTCTGTTAAAATTTCATATGATAGAATCCTTTATGTTGCAATATTTTATATAATATATTGCAGAATCTTTTTAGAACTGTTGCATATGAGAAAATGTTGCATATGATAAAAAGTTGAAACATTTTTGAAAATTTTCCGCAGCAATCAGTGCTGTGTGGGTGTAGGCGCGCCTACTTCTGCCGTGCGTTGATGTGCAGTTGTTTATCTCTTCCGTTGTTTCTCAACGGTTTTTTAGTTTAATAGCAAAGCATGTACGACAGTGTACGTTAAAGGTTTCGTGCGGGATTATAAAGTTTTGGAGATTTTTTACAAACAGAATAATATTGCGTAATAGTATAGTGATACGTGTGATAGTACTACATTTGATAATATTACGTGTAAAAATATGTGATATTGCTAAGAAAAAAGATATATTAGTGTTTATTAATAGAGCAAAGTGTAATAGTGTAGTGCTTGTATATATTATTTATTTATTTTAGTATAATCCTGTCATCGATTTCACTTAAAAAAATGGATAAATATATCCAACTTTTTGACAAGGTATGGAAAGAAATTTTTTTTGCTTCCATTAATAATAAAACCACCTGTCTTCTGTGTGATTATCAACCCTCTACTGTTAAAAAATATGTTCTTCATAGGCATTATAATATTAAACATTCAAAAGAATATTCAAAATATGTGGACAAAAAAAAATTCGATATAATTGAAGGATTAAAACTAATTTATAAAGAAGGTTGTAATTCAAGTTCTCATGTTGATAATGCACCTTCAGTAAAAGCTCTTACAGCGTCGTATGCAATTTTAAATTTAATTGCGAAAAATTCTAAGTCGTTTTGTGAAGGAGAATTTGTAAAGGATCATTGCAGCAGTAGAGTCGTTTGGAAATTCATTAACTCTTGAAGAAGCTTGCATTCCATTAAGTGACAAAACTGTAAAGTCAAAAATCGATGACATTGCTTCCTCTTTAAAAAATAAATTAAAATCTTTATCGTCTCAATAAAAGCATCGATAATCGACATGTGAGTTAATTGAGTATTTTTACTTGAATCAAAACGATTTCTCACATATCGAGGAGTTCTTAGATTTTGTCTCACATGGTACGATAACGGGAATTGATATTTTTGAAGCTGTTAACCAAACTCCTCAGAATTTGGTATAGATTTTTCGAAATGTTCGGCTATTGTAACTGACAGCGCAAAGGCAATAACAAGTTCGAAAAATGGTTAATAAGAATCCTCTCACTGTACAAATCAAGGAACAAAGCAGAATTTCAGGCAGAACTTTGCGATCTATGTGATTTTTCTTTGAAAACACGAGAAAAGGGGATTGAATTCTTCAAAATTTTTGCATCATGTTATCCACGTCTCAGAAAGTTTGGTCTTCGAATTTTCTCGATATTCGGGTCCACATATTTGTGTGAATGCTCTTTCTCTAAAATGAAATTTATGAAAACAGAAAAACGTTCTTCTTTAAACGAAGCATCGTTATCCTCGATAATGCAAACTACTTCTAAAATCTCTGTGAATATCCCTAGTAGAATCGTGCAAACGATCCAGAAGATCAAATTTACATTTTCAAGAAAATTAGTTGCTTCTGTTTCATCCTCATACATTTCTATAAATATTTTATATTAGAGAATGTTGTTTTCCTATCGAGCTACATTTGATCAGCTTCTTCATTATTTTTTAGTGGAATAGGCCTACTGGGGAAACTATTAGGGGTACAAATAAGTTCGTGCGGTTTTTTCTCGAAATTTGGGGCTTTATTGTGAAAAACCGGTTACAATGTAATCAGAGTCACTTCCAATGATAATGCAAGCTCTTCTTGCGTTTGACATGGATCTTCATCGAGTAATGCCTCTAATTCTGCGTCTTCAAACTTTCTTGGACATCCGGCACGCTCTTGGTCTTCCAAGTCAAAGTCACCACTCTTAACCGTGCAAACCACTTCTGACACGTTCGCTCAGATAGAGCATGGTCACCATAAACTTCCACTAAAATACGATGACTTTCGGCAGCACTTTTCTTCATATTGAAGTAATGCAGTAAAACTTCCTACTGCCGCAAAAACACTTTATTTGGTACAAAGTTCGACATATTTGACGAAGTAAAAATATTGTTGTTTACAATTCGAACAAATGACACATACTGAACTTAATACCTACTAATGACAGCTATCCAACGCATACTTAGAAATACGGAACGGTGGAATGAAACAGTAGTTACGCCATCTCTTTCAAAACCGCACGAACTTATTTGTACCCCTAATACTTAAAAAAAAACACATCAACGATAGTACCTCTGAGGTGATGTGGAAAGCTATTGTTCATAATTACAGTATTATAATAATTGCTTACTATACTATTGCTTATTATATTATTGTAGAATATACACATAATATGTTAATAAAAAATTTAAATATTAAAATAAAAATCATGTAAAAGAAAATATTTTAATGATATTTGCCGGAAGATATGCTCTCAGCATACTTTTTGTTTCGCTATGCTCCTGGGGCACAGCGTCACGTGATCGGCGGCTCGACTGTCGAGTCTCGAATGGTAGTGGGGGTCGCTTCAGGAATCTGTGACTGAAATGGGCATAAATTCCGAGCACTGTCCTAAATCAATGTCGCCCATTTAATTCTTGGGGGGAGGGGGGGGGGGGGGGAATTACTCAGGACACTTTCCCTTATAACATATCTAAGACTGCGTTCCATTTTATGCATGATGCTTCATTTATTTTTGTTTAACATTCGATGAATAACAAGGATAAATAATGCAGCATGAAACGATACAGCCTAAAAGTTAGAGAAATCGGTGAGATGTGACTTAAAATCCTATATTTACCATTTCAACAAATACAAAATACAAAAATATATTTAAATACGTATTTTAAATATATGTATTTCAAATATACTGTTCACTTCTGGTGATTATGATTTTATGTTCTCATAGAATATGTGCGTCACATCCCTAAATATTCCATAAGTATTGAGAAATAAGACACAAAATAGTAATGAATATACTGATATTATTTAAATTCGCGTATATTCACAGTACAGATACAATTAGACCTTAATTTAGGTTCTTAACATTTATGTACCTAATTCTAGAATATTAACAAATCATTCATTCGTTACGATATCCAATCGATAGACAAATTATATTTCCATAATTTATTTTTGTACAGACACGTACAATCATGTCGGGGTAATATTACGGTTGGAGTTTTTTTTTATTTCTATTTTATTCTGTAGGAAATCATTATAGAAGCATGTTAAAATATGCATAAAATGTCTAAAATAGTTACGTAATAGTCCGTGTTTCATCGCTGATATGGTACAGAAGACGTTTCGATTGACTTCGCGCGAAAAATCGACATATCCGAAATGAATCATCAGAAAATCAACTGCGCAGAGAACTTGCAGCAGTATTCTCTCGTAGAGATACTTCCATAATTTTTACAACTCCGAGAACCGGCTCGTTACATTGCCTTTCACTAGATATTTCAAGCGTGCCTGACATAGCCGCCCTTACTATGCGGCACACTACTAACTGTTGGCTAATTAAATGACATGGCATGTCACATCTATCCCACAACGGCGAGACTTCCTTCGTGTCCCGGATCTTTTTATACAATAATAATAAATTTCCAATCTTATAAAAATTTAAAAAAGTCACAATATCGCTTTAATAAATTGAGTTATGAGCTTTTTCCTTGAGGCCAAGAAAATTTATACAAATTACACGCACATTAGAATACTTGGATTGGCTTGATGAAATGCCCGAATCGCCTGTCAACGAAAACGGTCTTCCATCAACCGCGAATCCACGTGGTGAATCTCAGTTGGGATTCTCACGATTTACATTCAGTACTTGCATTTGCACAATTTCAATCTATCGACAATGGTATTTTCATTTGTAAAAACGATGAGAAAATATTATCATATATTCGGTGGATTAAAAAATAACTTCGCATTTATAGATGACATTCAATTCTAAAAATACGAAGTTATTTTTTACTCAATCCAATATATAGACATCGCGTGTTATCTACTGCTAATTTATCAAGCGTTGGAAAAAGTTAAATTACATTCAGTGTTTACATCGCCACGTATCCGTTTTCTAAGATCTTCTCTCTACATATATCTCTTTTACTCTGAGTTTCTTTTACGGGCATTCGATCAAGCCACCGTTAAAAGTACTGTTCGACTGTCATGAGCTTGTTTTCGGGTTCGTTAAGTATATCACAAAACGCGAACATTGCGTTGAATAAGTTACTTCTCTTAAGAGTAATTCAGTTATTTTTCCTAGATTAATACTGTTACATAGTAAAATGTTTCCGTTACAAAAAAATGCGAATACAGGTGCTTTTTTCTAAAAAGATAGACAAAGTAAAACCATAATTATAAAAAATATATCGAAAAATTGTGCGCCAATTTTATACAAATCTTTCTTTATACTACAATAGAATTTCAGATTACATTGTAAATATTCTTATTGAAATTTAAATGAGCAACGGATGTAAACGTTAAGTTATGCAGGCTTTGCGGTCGTTTTATCGAGCTGGCAACAGAGTCATTACGATTACTAGTATCATCTTAACATTAACATAACGTAGAAATAAGCGATATTTACGAATCTCCTCGTCGCATAAAAATATTGTCGTATAAAAATGTCCATACAGTATATGAGGTATTTTCCTTCGTTAAGAATATCGAAGGAATGCATTATCGATTTTTAACGAAAAAATTACTTGTTCACAAAATGTAATTTTTACAAATATATCTTGTAATCGAAATAATTTCGAGCATATACGTATGTATCTATGATTCTCGAGATGAAATATATTTACAACCACGTACATAAATAAATGCGAAATCCGCCGCCTGATTCACAGAAATGATGGTAAACATGCTTGGAGCGTGATAAGAGTGTGCGCCGAACTATATTGACGAGCAGCTTCTACGAATCGTCAATTCGTCACTAGTACTTATCTTATGCGTATTTACAAATGTGTTTGCTAGTGACGAATTTCTTCTTGCGTCGTCTCGAAGTATCTCGAAGTAATCGTCTATGGAACAAATTCTCGCACTTACTCTAGCGAGCATTAATGCAACTATCGTTATACAAATCTGTATACACACATATGTATTTATACAAGTAAAAAACACCTATAAACCGAATATCTTAACTATGGTTGTAGTCAAAGTTCCGCTACAAATGCTTTGAAGCATTTGATGGACCAATCAGAAGAAAGAATTTTACAATTTGACTAATTAAAAAACACTTTAAAGCATTTGTAGCACCATATTGACCATACCTTATGTAAGGAAGACTGTTATTCAATTCGAAATAGTAAAAATTCGATCTACATCGGAAGATCATTGATGTGGAATGTCGCTCTTCTTTTTCTTCCTCTCTCTTGGATATTGATTTACCATACCGTACGTTCTCCTGCTCATTAATGTTCCAATGCGTGTAAAATCATCACAGCAATGAGTTTAGGACGGAAATAGGATGTATTCCAATAGATTAAGCCGAACTTAAAAGCTCTCTGCAACAGTAATAGATTGAGGTGAAATAGGCAGGGAGATAAATGTATGTATTAATCCGGATCTACAATAGGTTTTTTAAGCCTTAAGAAATGGACGAATCATAGTCAATTATTCTTCTCTTCTTCAATTGTAATTGGTCAATTTCTTACTTAAGACTTAAAAAACCTATTGTAGATCCCGACTTAAGAAGCCTAATGTCAATAAAGACAAGCAAATAAACAGGAAGTACGCAAAGTCAATTATAGTTAATACTTCCAGAAAAAATTGTTTAATTTTATCATTAAAGATTACTACAAATCGTTGTGTATTTTTCGTAAAAATGCGAAGAATTATTATTCGTACATACATATAAGGTATATGTATATAACTAAAGAGGCATAAAGAATGGATTGCGCGATCTGTATCTAAATAGTATTCAATATTGTCGACAATAATGAGAGAGAGGGACTGTAGAAGACGACCAATCTTCCTCTCTTTCTAATCACAACTTCATCGTTGAATAGAAAAAGATAGAGATTAGCCATCTTCCACGATTCCTTTTATTTTTGTAGACCATTTTGGATCGCACAGTCCATCCCACGGTGTAAGAATAATAATAGGTGATTCTCTACTCATGTAAAATTACTGTGATTTTCCTAAGGAAACTCCGTTGAACAGCAGATGGCATATATGTATAACATCTAACCTCATAAATCCCGGGAAAAAATGTTTTATACATTTTTATATAAAATTATATATATATATATAAAATATATATATATATATTAAATATATATATATTAAAAAAATTATATATAAATATATGTAAAACATTTTTTCCTGGAGCGTTTCAAGAGATAGCAGTAAGATTAAGGTAAGTAACAACATAGTAAATAATTTTATTATAATAGTACATTTATTTATACACATGATTAGTGGGACAATTAGGAAGATCGTGAAAGTTATGGAAGAGGATATATGCTGTAGAGTTAATCATAAAAGAAATGCCACTTGAACGGCTGTGAATTGGAAAGATTGCAAAGGCCATTAGGTGTCAGATCATCATGCCCTCTAGTGTTACGTGCCATAACTGCCTCAATTTCGTCACAGTTTTTCTGGACAAAAATGGGCGAATGGAATCATCTATTATTCTTACACCATGGTCCATTCTCTATATCTTTAAATATAACTAACAAAATTTAAATTAGATATTCCTATATAGTCGTTATATTGTTTTCCAGTAAGCGAGTAAATTATTCGTAAAACAAGTAAGAACTTTAAATTAATAAATTGATAGCAATCGTTATTAATTTTTCATAAATTAATGAATATATAACATACTTGTACAATATTGTATACATATTCATAACGTGCGTGTAATATGTAGAAAGAAACTTACCATTCTATTCGAGCGTGTCTCGTTCACGCATTCATTTTGCAATTAATACGATAATACTTACGTCGAAAGTTCTCTCCCTAGCAAGCCAGTTCCGACTAATCCAGTACGCGATCGACTCCTATTTAGTTGCGCTCTCCTTTCCGCTGTAAAATTAAAATAGAATTAAACTCATTAGAATAGGCTTGATATTATTCGAGAATAATAGGAATAATATTTGTACCATTAGAATGTATTTTGAAAGAACTTATGCACTTTATAAATGAAACCTTTTTCTTTATAGTTACTACGCGAAAGAGGAATGGAACTTTTATATTTTATATACATTAATCATATATCGACATTCCAGTAATACATTTTTGCATTAAATAATACAATTTACTTTACAACATTTAACATATCAAGGAGAACAAGATTAAGACAATTAAGTAATTAGTTACTGCATTTAATTACAAATATATATATATATGTTTTTATACAAAACAGTCTTCGGTACATGTTTCATCAAAAACTCAAGTACTTGTGTCATACTTAAAATTTGTAACAAAATTATAATCAAAAAATACATAAATAATCATAAAAATCATTTAAATTTTTATAAAATATCGAAGAAAAAAATTTATTTTAATATTACATTATAATCACACCAATAACAGAAAAAATTGTAAAATTACACATTCATCTCATATCTCATTGAATTTTGTAATTTGAATATAAATGATCGGAATGATATTACAAAAGCACCTTGACTTTATTATTTTTATCTTACTATTGTGTTCTCATAATTTCTGCAGTATGATTACAAGATCAATAGAATATATTTTTGTGCATCAAATACGTACATAAAACTCAAGACTTTTTATTACAAATACCCATTTTCATTTACTTAAAAAGTTTGACATATATTAATTAAATAAAATGTTATATAAAATTTATACGCTATATGAAAATAATATATTTCAAATTTTTAAATTCTTCATAAATCACAAATATTATAATACAATTATCAGTTTTGAATAGTTCGCACGATACGTAAATATATTTACAAATCCATAGGTAAACGAAAGTTTTATTTATGTATTGTACATTGTATCAAAACTATATATTGAGTCTCGCTATTTTCAAATAAATAAAAAAAAGATTATTGACATTAACATGACTAATGCAAAGTAATGATTCCTACACTGTATTTTAAAAATATAATGACACAATATTAGATTATAAAAATATTATTGCAATATGTAGAACAGGAGAAAGTCGCACATTTTAATAGAAAAATCAAATGATTTTTAAATGAAAGTATGCATCGTAACGCTTTTTCGAACAAGTTTCTTCGCAACAATAGTTACAAAATATTTTTTTCTCTCGCGTCAGTTCCATTTTAGTCTTCTATAAATACTACAGCAGCAAATAATTCTATTAAACAATATTTATCGGCATTTGCCAAAACTTCCACTTATTTTTCCATGAACTATCTTTTAGTTTTTTCAATTTATTACGATTTCTTGCAGTTAAATTACTTGTTTCCGGAGTGAATTGCTTGTATGTATTTGCGAGTTGTCCAGAGTTTTCGGACAAATTTAAACTTTTTGTAGCAATATGAATAGAGTTTGATTTTATAAAATGCAATGGGCTATTTTCCGACAATAACATAATTCTACTTATTTCTGTCACTAGTGGTGATTGTGTTTTAGTTATCTGCTCACTACTTGGAAACTGAGTAGACATGCTCGAATTTAAAAAGCCTGAGTTTTTCAAATCTTGTATGTTTTGACTTTCGTCATAGCGTGTCAAGTTTTCGAAATTTCTCGATCTCAAAAGTCTCATCGGAGTGAAGGCCGGTTTGAGTATTTTAGTATGAAAATCATCGATCGATTTTGACATCTTTTGATTTACAGAATTCATGTCTATATCTGACGTATTGATAATCGATGGCATAGTGGTACTCATACTGGGTAGATTTTGCAAATAAGCATGAAGCTTACTGCGTTTTGCAATTGTATTACTCGCACGTATACGTTTGCGATTCAATATAGTGCGGCGCACAATGCTGTTTCTTTTGCGTATTTTATTGACTATGACGCGTTTTTGCTTAATCGGGCTAAGAATTAACGCTCGATTAACAGAGACGTCTCCACCGATTAATGGGCTTGAGTCCCAGTCAATCTTAATGCATCTGGACTCAAAGTTTCTAAATGTTTTTAGCAAAACGTCTCTTTTGGGCGTTTCATCGAATACCGGCATCGTCGCGTAATATGCGCGATTACAACAATTGCACAGTTTCTTTTTTTTAAAGAACGTAACTTTGGATGAATGCTTCGTCTGCCTAGGCGTTTTTTTCGCCTCGTCTAGCATTTGTTTGTAGATTTCTTGATTTTCTTCCGGCGTAAAGAAATTTATTGAATTGCCCGCCGTGCATATTTCTTCAGCCATAATCCTGTTCGGGAGCATATGGCATCGCATGATTTCAGTTGAAGTTAGATTTTTACATTTGTGCATTAACTTATTTCTAGTAGATTTGTCTAAAATATTACTAAATAAATATGCTTGAGCTGCTTGTTCCTTCTTCACCATTTGTCTCCTGATGTATGTCCTATACAACTTACCACCAGCTACGCGGGTTTGTCGCTTGCGTCGTTGGTCTGGCCTACTGAAAGCCGATCCAGTCTGCAACGCTTCCATCAAACTATCCATAACACCTTCCTGAGTCTCATGTGCGTTCATATCGACTAATGCGCGTTTACGCGCAGCTCGTGCCGCCTTTTCTGCTTCTGCTTTTTCGCGCGCTTCTCTCGTTCGTCTCTGTTTCTCCTCGCCCTCCTTCAGCTTTATTATCTCCTTCTGCGATTGCTACGGTGAGAATATAGAATCGCATTAGATAGCGATTGAATAGACTGCGACGTGACGTATTAGCGCGTATTTACCAAGAAATCATCTTTGAACGTCTTGATATCGCCAAAGAATTCCTCTATAGTGTACTTCTGCTTATCGAAAGAGAAGAATTCTGAAATGTCCGTGTACAGAGTGTCCATATTTTTAAACATATTTTGCAGAACCTCGTAAGATTCTCTAGCTTTCTTAGCGAATGGCTATAAAGTAACTCCGTTAAGGAAATACTTTTGTTTGATCAACACAAGATCAATAAATGATATTATCAATGACTATGTTCAGTAGGTAAAGAAAAGTATATATTTTCAAGAGTTTTGTGACCACTCGGAGATATTTTATTTCTATGTTTTCTTATGTATTTTTCTTCTATTTTTTTTCTAGAAATCGAAAATAATCATTATAATAACGCCAGTTTTAAGGAAAAATTGATACATTTAAATATAGTGAATAAAATTCTTATTTACTCGTTATAAAATCACTATCAATTATATGTCAATAATTTATTTATAAAATTAATTCCAAATTGAATCAAATGTGAATAATATTGCACAAAACGTTAATTAGATTATATCTTTAGTATAATAATATATTTTAATATAATATTTGTAATCGCGGTGCTTTGCGCAATGCTTGCAATGAGGAAAACAGTACCGAGATGAAAAATGTTATAATAAAAAATATAATCTAATTAGCGTTTTGTGATGCAATATCATTCGCATTTGATTCAATTTGGAATTAACTTCATAAATAAATTATTGAAATATAATTGGCAGTGATTTTATAACGATGCAAATAAAGATTTCATTCGCTATATTTCAATGTACCAATTTTTTCTTAAGTTTGGCGTTATTATAATGATTATTTTGGGTTCATTTGTACAATACTGTACAAATGTGTTATATAATATAAATTCATCAATTTATCATCAGTTATGAAAATACATAAGAAAACATAAGAAATAAAATAATCCTCGAGTGGTCACAAAATCCTTGAAATTTTGTACCCTCCATTGCTCAATGCACGCTCAGTGATTGTTTAATATGATTGGTTTTTGCTGTTAATTCTTTAGTGAAGTGTAGAAACTAATTCTAATAAGAAATAATTCAGCGTTCTCTAAGCTATTTTATCCGTTGAATATTAATGATTATTAACAAAAAATTAGTGAAGGATACTTTCATAACATCTATAAATAAGTCCTCATCGCACTGTGGAACTTTGGCATTCGTAAGATCCTGTTCGAGATTACGAATATTGGTCTCCATTTGACATAATGTTCTCTGAACATTTTCTAAAGACACTCTACTGGCACGATCTACATGTGCTATTTCCTCAATAAAGCTGAGACATTCTGGGAACTTTCTTTCTATCGTATCCACCAAGTAATGCATAAGAGTTTGCTTGTTATCGACATCTTTAGTACTAGTCAACTAAAAAAAAAGTCGTGAAACTGCATCGAAATAATAAGCGATTTATGCATATACACATACAAACATATATGTTACAGAACAAACCTTTGTAAGAAAACTAATCTCGAATCCGAATGCTTGGCCATTTTTGGAACCGGAATTCATATAGTTTCCGAGTAACAATATTAATTCGAGAATTCGTGCAAACTTTTTGCTACTTTTCACTTCTTCGCATGCTGCAGTAGCAGCTACTATGTCAGGTTTTATATCCTGTATCAACTCTTCATATCGCAACATAAAGCTTAATGATCTCAATCTGGGTAATAACCGTTTTATTGTAGATATCTGTAACATTGATGTCAATGAAATAAAAAGATAGAAAAAAATTATACAAAAATCAAATACATTACCGTAACACAAAATTGTTCCGCTTCAGTCAAGTCATCGTATTGATCTTTGTACATCTGTAATTTTGACAATTGATCTGGCGGAGGTAAGTATTGAATTAATCCTTGTAATATATTATCAGAAATAACTGGTCCTTCACATCGAAATAAACATCTTTTTACTTCCACGTAAGGCATGTGCTTTAGTGTTCCACCGAGAAGTATTGATATATTTTGAGCCGCCTTATTATCCAAAACTTTGAGATCCTTTACTTTTTTCGTTGAGGCTGATCTACGTATACGAAAAATTTATTAATATCTTATGTAATATCATTTTAAAAATGATAATTACTGAGGTGAAATTTACTTATCAACTACATCGTCTATTTTTTTCCCGCTCGGTTTGGAAGCGAACTTCTGTGCAAGACCATCCAATATTTCTGGACTAGCTAATTTGTCTTCTTGTACTCTTGTCCAGAATGACTTTTCTGTCATTCTGTGAGGTAAAATCTGAAATACATAAAGTTTTACATAGCAGAAATTATACTACAGTAAAAAATTATGAATATTAAAATCATTATATCTTCTATACCGGTAATAATTTATTCGATTAATATAAATATATTATATATATTATACACATACCGCTTTCCAATTTGCTCTTTTTAATGGTCCATCTACTTCCCACTTCTTTTTCGGTTTTAATCCGTGAGGCAAAACTTGTATCATTGGAGACGATGGAGATAATGCCCCCATTATCGGTGGTAATAGAGGACCCATTCCTGGCATAGGTGGTGGTGGAGGTCCTCCTATTCCAGGCATAGGTGGAGGTGGAGGTCCTTTTAAACCGGGCATAGGCGGAGGAGGTGGGCACATCATTCCAGACATAGGTGGTGGTGGAGGTGGGCCACCACCGCCAGGAAGAGGAGGTGGCGGCGGCGGTAGTTTGCTTCCCATTTCAGGCATAGGTGGTGGAGGCGGACATACAGCAGTCCTCTATATATAAAACAAAATGATGTTTTTAAGATTACTCAATTTATATGCTAGTTGCGTATTTCAAGGAGACGACAAAAGCGATATCTAAGTAACAAGCGTATACATGGTCTGAGTTTTTTTAAATAAATTCATGTTGCTAATATACAAGATGCGTTACCAAAATCCGGACAAATTTTAATTTAAATTTTCCGCTATATTGTGCCTCTGCCAGAGGTTGTCGTTGGCATTCGAGAAAATCTGATGCTTTTAGTAAACAGTCATATTCTCAAAATGGCCGCGATGTTGAAACCAAGTGCGGAGTATAATCGAAGAGCGATCTTCGAAGGCCTTCGCGCTGGACGCTCAGCAACGGAAATAATTCGGTTCTTTGGATACCCGAGATCAACCGTTTATGACATTGTGGCAAAATATATGGGTTTAGAACAGTCCAACGAAGGTTCCAGTATGCCAGCAAGGAAGAAAAAACGCACCACGAAGACTCCTGCAGTCGTTCAAAGGGCTCAAGCGCTGATTTCGGATGACTCAGGGCAATCATTGCGAAAATTAGCATCGATTGTTGGTATAAGCGAGCCAATAATGCATCGAATTGCCGAGGACTTTCGATATAAATTGTATACATTAAAGATACGACAGATGCTGTCAGGACAAGCCGAGTTGCTCGCCTCGGCTCCCATTTTGGGCTCTCAACAGCCTAGATTTAAATCCCTTGGACTACGTATGGAGCGTAGTTAAAAGGGTCACAAACAAGTCTCGGCATCCAATGTGACGTCATTAAGAATTGCTATTGAGGCAGCATTCGTTAGCATAGACAGCGCTACATTACGGAGTGCGTGCGAACGTTTTAGATCATTATTCAAGCTAACAGGGAATATATCGGATAATTGTGCTTTACAGGGATCCCCGAAGTGCCATGTAAAAAGTTTTTGTAATATTTAATTTTTCATTAAAAACATTTTGTTTAAAGAAATTGTTCGATTTGTCCGGATTTTGGTGACGCACCCTGTAAATATTAGAGAAAATATTAAGTTTTCATTATTCAAAATTATTATTATTCAATACAAATGTTAAATAATAAAATCTGATGGATTTTGATTAAGAAATATTTCTAAAGATAGCCGACTTGTATTCAAATAAAATACAAAATCATAATAAAGATGATTAAATATACAAGGTGTCCCATTTTAACTTTGACACCGAAATATTTCGAAAATTATAAAAGATATGGAAAAATATTTCAAAATTTGTAGGTTTAAAAAGGTTTATTTAGTAACTATATTTATTCGATATTGGCGTGGCGTTGCCAAGATCAGGATGAGCTTACTTTAAATTTTTTTAATGAAACCGCCTAAATTTTATTGCATATTATTATAGCTCTTCCTGAAACTTTTCCAAAACACTATAACTTAATTCACTTTAGGTCAGCTGTTTTGAAGTTATCGAAATTTATATGGTAAGATGTCCACTCAACAAAGATCGATGGCTGATCCAGCTAGTGAAGGCAAGATCGAGGAATGATCCGACCAACTAAGACAAGATCGAAAGATGATCCAGCCAATAAAAACAAGATTGAGGAATATTCCGACTAATGAAAGTAAGATAGGAGGATTAAGGAACTTTGTCTAATTGTCATTACGTATCTAATTATCATACTCTCGGAATTAAATGTTCAAAGTGTGCACTATTATTTTTCAAGCACAAAATCAGTCTACGTCTAAAGTTTTGCAAGACTCCTCTGAGTATTTGCGGCGCTTGAGTTTCTTCCATCATATCTCGTGATTGCTTTCTGATACATAGCATCTTTCACATATTCCCAAATAGTAATCTAGAGAATTTAGATCTTAGAGGTCACAAGATTGATCTTCCTAGATCTATCCAATAATTTGGATGTGTTATCATCCTATTGAAATCAAAATCTTTAGAGAACATCCAGTGAAATGTCCTGAAGATATTCTGAAAATATCCTGATAAATGATTTTGGATAAAATCTAAGTAAATTGGACCATTAATTGTACGTTTAAAAAAATGCAGCTCAATAATTTGATCATTACATATGTCAATCCAAATGTGAAGGTTCCAACGATGCTGATTGGCCACCTGTCGATATCAGTGAAAATTTACTGGTGACTAATAATGACTGGGGTCACAACTGGATAGGCACAATTGTGCCTATTGAAACTGGCATTGCTATGAAATGTAGCTTCGTCATTGAAACAGATATTCTAAAAGAAATTTGGATTCTACTCCAATGTATCAAGTGCCCATCTACAAAATTAAACTGTCAGTCTATAATCACCTTCGCTTAATTGTATCAGATTGAAGTGATAAGGGTGGTATTATGCGAATTATAACATTCGATGTAGATCGAGGAATTCCAAATTCATGTTCTATTTATCGAGCACTGACGTGTGGATTGAAATAAATCATGCTCAAAATTGCAAGAAGTTTAAAGGTCATTCCTCGATTTTGCCTTCACTATTTGGCTCAATCCGATTTTCGTTGGCTGGATAACTTACCATATAAATCTCGATAACTTTTTCAAAACAACTGATCCAAAGTGTATTAAGATTATAGTGTTTTGGGTCATAGAAATCGTTTAATGTGTATGATTTATATCGAAAATCCTCCTCGGCAATAGCTATAATAATATGCAATAAAATCAAAAGAGTTCTATTTAAAAAATTCAAAGTGACTTTGGCAACGTCATTCAATGTTAAACGGATATGATCAATAAATAGACCTTCTTAAGGGGACGCTGAAGCAACGACCGAACTAATCGATGTCGATAAAATAGATTTTTAATTCCAAATAAAATATTACGTACATCAAAGAAACATATACATTAATTAAAACACATATGATGTGTTTGACAACACATATGACACACATTATAATATACCCAGAGCGTATAGATTAATTAAAATTCATAAGTCTGGCAATCCGCTAAGAATTATTGTTTTGTCTATCATCTAGCTCACTATATTATTTGTCATTATTCTTACACAATATTATTAATTATAGCATACCTGAAGCACCTAGCCAGATAAAAAATAGTTTCCATTTTGTCAACAAACTGAATGGGACTTATTTTAAGCCTGACGATGTGTTAGCTTCTTTAGATGTGAGTCCTTTTTTACTAATGTTTCCATAGAACTAGCATCTGAGAGCATTAAAAAAAGATGGACCATATATCTTGTAATACAAAAACACCTTTAGACGAATTTTTAATTGCGTTATATTTTGTTTTAAACTGAATTTATTTTTCTTTTAATGGCAATTTCTACAAACAAATTTTTGGCACCCCCACGGGATCTCCAACATTCTCTATAGCTGAAATAATTTTGCAAGATCTACAATCATTAGCTATTGATAGATTACCTACACAACTTTCTTTCTACTTTAGATATGTAGATGACATTATACAATATTAGCAGCTCCTTCTGACACTTTGAATGACATTCTTAACACTTTTAATTACATACAAGACTAAAGTTTATTATAGAATTTGGGAAGAATGGGAGATTGAATTTTTTGGACACTACTATTACTATCGACGAAAATAAAATCATTTTTGGGTATCAAAAACCAACCTTTTCATGTAAATTTTTAAATTTCCATTCTCATCATCCTTTATGTCATAAGAGAGGAATTATTTATGGCACAGTTGATAGAATTGTATTATTATCTCACTCTAAATTTTAACAAAGGAATTTTATTGCTATTCACACTTTTTTAGATAATGGCTATCTTTTTAACTTCATTTTTTTCACCATACAAAAAATAATTAATTATCATATTTACAATAAAAATAAAACAGATAATATTGGGAATGTGCATTAATTTTCAAGAGATAACGTAACTAATACTACCGCATCGGACCATATTGTTGCTACCTTCATGTTCAAAGCACCATCATGTGGCTTTACTTTTCAGTATGTGTCATTTTGCCGAATTGTAAACAACATTGTTTTTTTGAGCATTGAATATGTCGAATTTTATGTCAACAAAACGCAATTTGCGGAAAGTTTTGCTTTTTTGCTTTCATTTGAAGAAAAGTGCTGCTAAAAGTCAAGGAATGCTGTCGGAAGCTTATGGTAATTATACTCCATCGATTTCAACATGTGACTGGTTTCAACGCTATAAAAAAGGTGATTTTGACACGGAAAGACAAGGAATGACTAGCCGAAAAAGTTTGAAGATGAGGAAGTGGAAGCTTTACTCGAGTCAAACGCAAGAAAAAGAATCATTAAATTGCAGAATCATTAAATGTTGATCGATCAACGATTTCCAAACGTTTGAAGGCCATTAGAATAATTCAAAAACAAGAAAATTGGGTGCCGTACGAGTTGAAGCCGAGGGACGTCGAAAGGCGCAAAATGACTTGTGAATTGTTGCTTCAAAGACACAGAAGAAAGAAACATTTTTTGCATTGTATCGTGACGGGTAATGAAAAATAGATATGCTCCGAAGCGCAAAAAATCATGGTGCAGATCAGGCGAACCATCAACGTCGACGGCAAAGCCGAATTCATGGCGTCAAGCTCATGCTCTTGTATTTGGTGGGATCAGTTGGATATAATGTATTATGAACTGCTTCAACCCAACAAAATCACTAGGGAACGCCAACAACAATTGATGCAATTGAGCCGAGCATTGAAGCAAAAACGGTCAAATTACGCGAAAAGACACGACAAAGTGATTTTCCAACATGACAACGCCACATGTTGTGAAACCTTCAAGGAAACGTTAGAAGCGCTTAACTGGGATGTCCTATCACACCCGTATTCTCCAGATATTGCTCCTTCCGATTACAACCTATTTCGATCGATGACTCATGGCCTGAGCAGTGCTTCCATTCTTATGAAGACCAAAAAATCGATTCGTGGATAGTCTCAAAAGATGTGTCGTTCTTTCGACGTGGAATCCATCTATTACCAGAAAGATGGGAAAAAGTAGTGGCTAGCGATAGACAATATTTTTAATGATCAATTTGTAACCATTTTTTCACAATAAAGCCGTTTACCAAAAATCCCTTAAAATTAATGCACATTCCCAATAATTTTCATTCACATAAGAAAGACAAAAAAAAATTTCGTCTGAAAAATTTATGTCTCTAGCTCTCAAATTTGATTGTAAATTATTCTATTCCATTCCTAACCTCTTAAAAAATTACATAAAGATCACCTCGACTTATACTCCCATCAAGAAGTTGTGTATAAAATCTCTTGTGAGAATTGTGAAGCAAATTATGTTGGTCAGACCAAAAGAAAATTAAAAACTAGATTAAATGAACATACGTCAGACATAAATAAAAAAACAGAATCTCTTTCAATTATTCTAATCACCGGATTAATTTTAATCATAAATTTGATCGGAATAGCGTCAAAATTTTAGATAGTGAACCATCGTATAACAAATGACTAATTTCAGAAATGATTCATATTAAAAGACAGAAACAGGATTTAAATAGGCAAAATGACATAGAATCCTATTTTCCATTATATAATCTCTTTCCCCTTCCTAGTTTCTTTCTTCTGTTTTTCTCACTCCTAATTTTACTCTTTTCATATCGATAATATTTCTCTCTTTTAGTTTGACTCTCAGATGACTCTCATTTTACAATAATATAATATTTTTAGACAGTAATGATTATTTCTATCGCAATTACAATGCTTACATGCCAATCTCTATTTTATATACTGACTAGATTTTATTTTATTACATTTTATTATATACCATGACTACACAATACATTTTCGCTTGTAAAGAAGGAAATTTTATATTTATTATGTACACATTTTTCTTTTTTACACTTTATATTTTAAATTCCATCTAATTTAGGCGAATCTAATTTATTTCTTTATTTTACTCAATATATTTCTGTATATTAACAGATTTTTATATTATTTTATTCGATTGATTACATATTATTGACTGCTACAAAGTTTTTATTGGCGTTATTATATCATATCATCAAATTTTGTACTGCGATTCTTCAGAAATTGTGACTGACAATGAATTGTTACATGCGAGACTTTTATATCGAATCATTCTTATGGATTATATCTTAATTGAAGTTTGTATAATTACGTATTTTTTATTATATGTATTTATTCTTAATCTTTTGCCGTTACCGTTATATTCTAACTTTAATTAGTAAATGTTTTTAACATTGATAATGACTTAAAGGAGGTTGAAACGTTTATATTCTCTATTGTTTTTATATTATTTGTTAGTTTATTATGCTAAATTTGAATTGGTTTGGCTCGTAGCCTTTCGTATTACATTTATTTTAATTAATTAAAACATAAATTAAAACATTAAGTAAATCATTAAATAAAACGTTATATACATTTTTTGCTCTGCTACATCCTATATATCACATGAATGCGAGGTTATTGCGTAGGCACGCTCAAATCATATTATACTTCTCAAGCTATTTCTCTTGTAAGCTTCAAAATCATAACTTGAAAGTCTCATGATATTCTTATATTATTCAAATATAGAAAAGTACTGTTTGTTCAGATATATCTTTGCATTTCTTTATATGTATATATGTAAAGGAAGAACCTACATGATAACAGAAAACTGTAATTTACAATTTTTTGGAGAATTTTCATACCGGTTTGTACTTTTCCAAAGTATTTGCATTTTTTTTTATTCTAAAGAAGGATTTTTTTATTCTGTATAAGAAAAACTAAATGGTTTAAGAAATATGAAATGACGTTCCGTCGATAACTCCAGCATCCCCTCTTAAATCCTACAACTTTTGTCTAAAATTCATTCATTTTTCCGTATCTTTTATAATTTGCGAGATATTTCAATGTCAAAGTTAAAATGAGACACCCAATTGGGTCATTCTCAATGTTAAACTTGATACAATTTAGAATCAATTATTCATTTAAAAGACAAAAAACTTGACGAAATATATAATATGATTTAGCCAGTAATTATAATAATATATAAAATTCATCCTTGTGTATGTATCACTATCATTGTGGATGATTGTGAGACTTGTTTGTATATAAACGTGAAAACAATAAAGATGTACATAATTATAAATAACATAATGGTTTCCGCATAACAAGGATATGCGGAACAATATTTTGCATATGGATCGCGAAATAGAGAGATCGACAAATAGAAACTCATTCGCCAACTCTCGCACAGAACAGTCATTACTAATACATTACCCTACGCCGAAACAAAGACTTCTTAACGAGCAATCGAATTTTTATACTTTGCGTGAAATAAAGTATAGAGATTTCATATTCTGAATCTGTGTGCAAATTATTACGAGACCATCATCTATCCGATTATCCATTCAACCAATACAGCGACTAATACACATTGGATTAAAGACATAAGCATATTGATGACATTGCTTTAGCTATTGACAATGTTCATATTGAGATTCTTATTAAATTTAATTCTTACCACCCAAGACTATTATTTACATTATAATTTACAATTTATGGAAATTGATGAAGACTCATCAAACTTTTTGGACATGCTTGATAAAAAAAAAGGAAATTCTTATTTTTAATTGGTATCGTAAATCTATATTCTTGGGTCGTTTTCTTAATTACTTCTCATCCACTGTGTCAAAAAATTGGCACGTCATTGGTTTAATCGATAGAGTTTTATTACTTTCTCATCCAAATTTTCATAAAAAGAATTTTGACTTAATTATAAAAATTCTTCTGAATAATGGCTATCCCCTAAGTTTGATATTTTCAACTATTAAAAAAAGACTTAAAAAATTTGATCTTTTTAATCGTATTGATGATTTTGTTACTGATAAGCCAAGAAGAAATCAATAATAAAAAATTTTTCTCTATACCATTTATTTCTAATATTTCTAATAAAATCAGTAATTTTTTAAAACATTACTTTTATATGTACTTTTATGTACCTTTTATATGGCCTATAGAGAGGCATAAATTAGCTCAATAAATTTCAAAGTCCAGAAAGATGTACTACCTCAATCTTCTCAATCTAATGTAATATATAAGATTGACTGTAAAGACTGTGTCGTATGTTGGACAAACAAGCAGATGCCTTAAAACGCGCATAAATGAACATAGAAATCATTAACAGAAACACGACCCAACATTCGGTTATCATCGTGTGGACTTATTTCATGAACTTAATTGGGATAACGTATATATTTTAGACAAAGAATAAATTTTACATAAAAGATTGTTATCAGAGATGATACATATTGAAAAATAATAACTAGGTCCTGAATTTACAAAACGATACACTTTCTCTCGATCCGTTATATATAGATCTATTTTCAGAAACGTAATGCTTTCAATCTATATCATTTATCCTTGGTTATTTATTATTTATTATTTATACTTATTGTCTTTGTAAGTACATGTTGTCCACTGTTTCTCTCAATTTTCATTTTACATTCATCTACCAAACAATTATGTCGTGTCTAATAACTCTTAATTTTGTTTCATATAAGTGAAGTAAAGTTTGATTTTAACTATTTTAATTATTTATATTAACTTTTTAATTTATTCATAATTGTATTACACAGTTAAATTGAACAGTTTAAAGGAACATGTACAACAAACCTTATAGGAACAGTTCAATCTTGACAGTCATGTAAGTTTATTTTACCATATTTTTTACGGATAACTTTATGTTAGCAATTTAAAATATTTTTTAACTCCTTTTGGTCAATCGATTCAAAACAAACAATCTGTTTCTTTTTTAGTAAACTTAATAATTTGATGACCAAGATTAACTCGGATATCACTACCATAGTTTTTTCGTATTTTATACGTTAATAGTTTATATTCGTATGCGCTATCATTATGTAATTTTGTAATTAATAGTTTAAGTAAATTTCTTTGTATCGAAGAGGATCTTGACCATAGGTCGAAATGTATACGTTTTTGTTGTTTTTATTGTTTACATGTAAGATTTTTATGTTAATAGGTGTAGACAGGCAGACATAAATCTCACTAGGATTCAGAGACCAATAGGAAACGATCTTAAAGATAGGTAGATGGCAGTACGAGATCGTGACTCTATATTCTTTTTTGGCAACTCTGGACACGCCTTACTAACTATATAGTCCTTGTATTTTCTCACGAGAGCATTGTATCGTACATTCGCAACATTAAAGAGTTTACTATATTACGTGGTTAAATTATAAGATATTATTTATCGATAGCCTCCTATCCTCACAAATTGGTAGCAGAGTGTGGTTTACTTAGTGTATCCGTGTGAGGCTATCGAATATCGTGAGAGTTTGCTTGAGCATAAAAAAGACGCATTTTCAATATGGCTGAAAATTGGAATTTGAGTTGTGTGGAACCGCTTGACGACACAAATTATTTCCTGTGGAGCGAAAAAATAGAAGGAATCTTAAGGGCAAAGAAACTTTGGAAAAAAGTAATGAATGTGAAGCCAACAGACAAACCAGAAGAAGATGATGAAAGATATGCGGAAAAATTTAAGCTATGGAATGAATGGGACGATGATAACTACGCCGCACGTACAGTCATGATAAACACGATGAGTAAAGCTCAATTATTGAAGTACAGTCACGAAAAGGATGCAAATAAATTATGGAATCTAATTAAAAACAATATGGCAGCGGAAACTGAGCAGTTGAAGGCGAGATCATTAAGTGAATTGTCAAATCTAAAAATGAATAAGGACGAAAGTGTAGATGCGTACGTTAATAGAGCGGAAGCTTTGAGAAACCAATGAGGACAACTTGGTAAAAACATAGAGGATTACGAATTGAGGATGTATATTATACGAGGACTAAAATCTGAATTCGATCAGAATGTATGAGTGTTTGAAACACAGAGAGAGCTAACCGTAAATGACATAAGATATGCGTTAAAACAAGAGGAAATACGAAGAGACAAACATAAAGATGAAAAAACATCGAAAGAAGAATATGTAAGAAAAGCCAGAGATAAATCAAGAAATAACTATACATGCTACAATTGCGGAATGAGTGGTCACACATCAAGCGAATGTCGTAACAGGAAGAAGTGCTTTAATTGCCTGGGATACAATCACATCGCGGTTGATTGCAGAGAACAGAAGAGAAACGTTTCACGTGGAAGGGGATTTAGAGGAATCTCAAGAGGAAGAGGAAGAGGACGTAGTCAAGGATATAATGAAAGTACATTAAAAACTACAGATGAAGCGGTATTAACTGTAAGAGATCGATCACACGTGAGTACAACAAAAATAAATAAAGAGCCTGAGCATGAAATAAAAAAAAAGGGGACAGAAGGGTATATATGGCTATTAGATTCAGGTGCGACAAGTCATATGGTAAGCAATAAAGTCGTATTTGATAATATAGAGGACGATACAAGAGACGTTACCTTGGCTGACAAAGAAGGAAAAAAACTAACCTCAGATGGTCGAGGTGAAATAGTAATAAAACAGAATTTTAATAAAGATAGGATACGGTTAAAAAATGTATTATGTGTACCAGACATTAATATAAATTTATTATCGGTAGCAAAAATCACCGATCATGGTTACAAAGTAGAATTTGATAAATATGGAGCCATCGTTTACAGGAACAAGGATGAGATAAAAATGACAGGGAAGAGAATGCGTACTACGTTAAATCGTCTGTGATAAAAAATGAAACAGCAGCGAGAACTGAAGAAATGGACATTTGGCATAAGAGATTCGGACACACAAGCAAGAAGATCATCGAAGAAATGAAAAAAGAGGATCTAGTGACAGGATTAAAAGAAACAGACAAGGAGATAAGTCAATGTGAGACATGCGTGGAAGGAAAAATGTGCCGTAAAGCGCATCCCAGATTAATACGTAGAAAAACCAACAAAATAATGGAACTATGGCATATAGATCTAGTAGGTCCCATAAATCCGTCGTCATATGGCGGTAAGAGATACATATTTACCATTATCGACGACTATTCGAGAGTAATATTTATCGATTTTTTAAAGGAAAAAAATGAAGCTGGTGAAAAATTAAAGAAGCTAATTTTACAGAAAGAGAATCAAACTGGAATGAAGTTAAAGGCTATCAGATCTGATAATGGAGGAGAATTCGTTGGAAAGAACTTACAAGAGTGGTTCAGCCAGAAAGGAATAAAACACGAATTAAGCCCAGCAAGAACACCCCAGTGTAATGGTGTGGTAGAAAGAGCTAACAAGTCAATAATAGAAATGACAAGAACAATGATGACAGACTCAGAAATGCCGCTAGCTTTTTGGGCTGAAGCAGCGTGTACAGCAGTGCATATAAAAAATAGAAGCAAGACATCAGTGCATGGGAAGACACCCTATGAAATTTGGAATGGTAGGAGACCGAATGTAAAATATATGAGGAGATTCGGATGCGTAGCATATTTATTAAACAAGGAAACACAAAGAAAGAAGTTTGATCCCAAAGCTATTAAAGGAATATTTATTGGATATGCAATGAACAATACGTACAGAATATACATTCCCAAAAATGGAAAAGTAAAAGCTGATTGTGATGTAAGGTTTGATGAGACTAGGAACGGATGTGAGTTATTAAATACCGAAAATTCTAAAAAAATTAAGAAAGAAGAATTAATAGTTATAGGATTAGAGTACAAAGATGAAAAAGAAACTAGAGAAGAAGAAGGGACCGAAGAAAATGAAGAAAATGCAAGAACAGAAGATGAAAGCAGTGAATATGAAGACGCAGTTGTAGGAGACTCTTCAGAAAATGAGAGCGATGACATCACATCAGAGAATGAAGATATGGAAACAGAAATACAACAGATGGAAAAGAAAAATAGAGGAAGACCAAAAGGGACTACAAAAGAAATGATAGAAGCTCGAAAACAACAAATAAGAGAGGAACAAAGGGAAGAAGGGGAATACAGAAATCTTAGAAGGTCTGAGAGAATCAAAGGGCAGCAGATGGCATTGATGACAATGGAGAATGAAGTACCGAAGAATATTCAAGAAGCGAAACAATTAAGTGAATGGGTACATTGGAAACGGACAATATTTGAAGAATTAAAATCAATGGAAAAACATGAAGTATGGAACACTGAAACTAGACCTAAAAATGAGAAAGTGATCAAGAGCAAATGGGTATTCAACATCAAGAAAGATCCAAATGGACAGCGACGATATAAAGAGCGATTGGTGGCCCAAGGGGCTACCTGCGGACAACGTCCTGGAGTGGATTATGATGAGACATTCGCTCCTATGGTAAAAACTGAAACAATAAGATTGCTATTCAGTATATCTGCCCAAAAACAGAGAAAAATGAAGATTTACGATGTAAAGACCGCATATTTACACGGGAAGTTAAAGGAAGAGATTTACATGGAACTACCAGATGGGATCCAAGCAAACCACGAAAAAGTGTGTAAATTAAAAAGTAGCATTTATGGTCTCAAACAGGTCGGAAAATGTTGGAACGAATTTCTAACAGAGATTATGATTAAATGCGGAATGAAATATTCTAAAGAAGATCCGTGTTTATTCTATGCAATAGAAGAAAATAGATTCGTATATTGCGGTATTCACATTGATGATATGATAACAGTATCAAGCGATGATGAATTCGAAAGAGGATTCATGAAAAAGATTGAACAGTATATGGAAATTAAAGATCTCGGAGAAGCAAAAACTGTACTCGGAATGGAAGTGATTCAAGAAGAAGGTAAGGTGTATGTAGATCAGAAAAATTATATAAAAAGATTACTTGAATTATACGGGATGGAAGAATGTAACATCGTAAGATCTCCAATGGATTTAAACGTAAAAATGGAAGAGTACAAAGAGAGCGAAAGAGTTGACGTCCGAACTTATCAAGAATTAATGGGACGACTGATGTATCTAAGCATCCATACCAGACAAGATCTGTCTTTCGCATTAAGTTGCTTATCACAATTCAATACTGACCCAAGAGCAATACACATGACAGGACTGAAGAGGATCCTTCGATATTTGAAAGGAACTATCAATTATCAACTACAGTTTGGGAAGCAAAGAAAAATTAAAAAATTAGAATGCGAAACCGATGCGTTGTGGGACAGAACAGAAGATGCCAAATCGTTCAATGGAATCCTACTTTATTGGAATGGAGATTTAGTACATTGGAGATGCAGGAAACAAAAGAAAGTTGCATTATCTTCCACAGAAAGTGAATTAGAGGCAATGTTAGAAGGAGTAAACGAGCTTACATGGACAGCCAAACTATTGCAAGAGATTGGATTATCGAATGAGATACAGTGTGAACTGAAATGCGACAATTTGAACGCCGTCAGACTAGCTAATGGTGGAAATTTTAAAACAAAATCTAAACTAATGAATAGAAGATGCCATTACATCCGAGAGACAGTGAAAGAACAGAACATTCTCGTTAGACATGAGCCAAAAGATAACATGAGAGCAGATTGTTTGACTAAACCCTTAAGTGGCCCCACTTTACTGAAAAATGTAAAGAGATTTATGTCAACCATGGATCAATAAAACCAAGGGGGCTGATTGTGAGAGGTTGTTTTTATTGTTTACATGTAAGATTTTTATGTTAATAGGTGTAGACAGGCAGACATAAATCTCACTAGGATTCAGAGACCAATAGGAAACGATCTTAAAGATAGGTAGATGGCAGTACGAGATCGTGACTCTATATTCTTTTTTGGCAACTCTGGACACGCCTTACTAACTATATAGTCCTTGTATTTTCTCACGAGAGCATTGTATCGTACATCCGCAACATTAAAGAGTTTACTATATTACGTGGTTAAATTATAAGATATTATTTATCGATAGCCTCCTATCCTCACAGTTTTAATATTCATTTTGAATAAATGGTATAAAATACACATGAATAATCAGTATTGGCTTAAATTAGCATTTTATTTATTATTTTTTGGATTTTTCTTTCTTATTGATTATCTTATATATATGTATATGTATGTAGGTATATATATGTGTGTGTGTGTGTGTGTGTGTGTGTGTGTGTGTGTGTGTGTGTATAAAAACAAGATAACATGTATTTTGGATCATCCTTTTATCTTCGCAAGATAAGGTCTAATCATAAAAGTTCAGACAAAAGTTGTAGGGTTTTCAAAGATCTATTTATTGATCTTGTCAGTTTAACCTTAGGCGGTGCCGTCAAGGTCAGATCAAGGTAACGTCGATTATTTTAAATGAAACATCCTATTTTTGATTCCAGAATCAGAAAGGCGATATCGAGAGCTTTCCAAAATATTATAATAAAGTTATTTTTTATTAAGTATTTTTCGAGTTATAAAGCTCGAAAGTTACAGTATCACCAGCATTAGCATTACGCGTGGTATGTGACCGACGGTCCTCTTGAATGTCGTTCAGGATCATATCCTGGATAACATGGAGATTATACCTCTTATTTTCATATCTAAATGAATCTAAAATTCATATAAAAATGAATTTTTAGTGCAAAAATGAAAATAAGACGAATAATTTCCAATGGTCTTGATCTTGACAAATGTTATCAAGAGGTTTTAATCGTCGGTCACCTTGCGTAATGCTAATGTCGACAGTACTATAATTTTCGAGGCTTATAACTCAAAAAGTACTCAATGAAAAATAACTTTATTATAGTGTTTTGAAAAGTTCTCGACATCGGTTAGTAGAACTGGAATAAAAAGTATTTCATTAAAAAAAATGGGTGTCATTAAAAAAAAATCGACGTGATCTGACCTTGGCGACCACCTAGGTCAAACTGATAAAATTGGTAAATAGATCTTTTTAAACCCTACAATTTTTATCTGAATACTTTCGATTGGATCTTACCGTGCGAAGATAAAGGAGTGGTACGAGTGGTCTGAAACACCACTACATACATGTTATATATGTTGTGAACATTTTAAATATTATATGTATTATAAATATGCATAAATACATACTAAATATACAAAAATGCATTACATATAATATTTTTTTAATTACTTCTATTGTGCACCTATGTGTGTGCACAGTAAAAAACATTTTATATTTGTGTTGGAAACAGTCTACTCAAGTCCTTGTTTATTATTATGTATTGAATTATTCAACATATTCGAGAGCTAGTTTAAAAAAATATGGGTCATTTTATTAAGCTTTTTTTCATTAAGATTTTGTATCTGCATTTTTGATGAAGACTCCAAAGAGAGTTGAAACGTTCAATTGAAATAAAGACGATATTAGATCATCTACCAGTGTAAATCATTTCTTGATTTCAATAATTTGCGCTTATTTATCCGCGCTAATTCTCATTAGCCTTGTTTGTACTTCGTATTTAAAAAATTAAGAGTTCATATCATTAATACCGTATATTTTAATAGTACAAACTTACCTTTTTAAAAAAGATAAAAAAAAGGCGCTATAAGTATACATGTTTCTTGAATAAAACCTAAGAATCCAATCTATCTAATTAATGGTAGTTTTAATTTTTCTTCAAGGATTCTTATTGAAGGTTTTCTTATTCCAACCCAAGTAATAGCAATTTTAATTCTCTGTCAAAAATTATTACTCTTCGAAAAAAATTAATGTATCAATGAAAAATTAAAACCCAGATGCTACAATCTTAACTAATCAAGTTAAATTTTATCACATATGCTTAGCGCCTTTTTAAATCATTTTTAAAAAGGTAAGTTTGTACTGATATCACGCATTTTAACAACAAACGTCTTTATAAATGCTTTAATCCTTTAAAGAATATTTTGTGCTTAGAATAGCTAAGAATAAACAATCTCCGATTAAAAATAAATTATTCTTAAAATAAAATAATTTATACGGGATGGTCCACTGAAATCGACTATCTGAAATATCTCGCTTATTTTTGAAAATATAAAAAAATGTTTCAAATGAAAGTGGAAGAGTTTGGAGGGGGACGTATTTTAGTCATGTTTTTTTTTAGGTGGAAGCATCAAAAAGATAAATTGTATAATTTTTTTTTACACAATATGATATTCCTCTAATTATTCTGCATATAAAAGTATTAAGGTAGTAATATCAAAAAACCAATAGTTTACGAAAAAAATCATACAATTCCATTTTAAAAAATGGAGGTGACTTTCATATCTTTTTGACGTCTCCACCTAGAAAAAAACAACATAACTAAAATACGTCCTCCTCGAACGTCCCCCGTTCCACTTTCGTTTGAAATTTTTTTGTATCATCAAAAATAAACGAAATATTCAAGATGTTCGATTTAAGTGGATCATTCTCTATATTCTTAATTAATATAAAACAAATTTTATTTCAATGAAAGAATAAAGTTGCACTTGTTCATCAGTAAATATGCTTGTATTCACGTTATTTTTTCTTCAATAATACCTTTTTTCAACTTATTTCAAATCCCTAATATACTTCCCAATAACATCAAGATAGCGTATGCTGCAGTAAGTGATGATAGCTTTGTAAGGGAAGTGCCACGTTTATGATGAATTCTAACATGCAACTGAATCAGAACTTGGATTTAGTTTTTCTTTGGAAGCTTATACCCTCTACTAATGTAACTCAAAGGCAAGTGAAATGCTGAGATCGTCCTACCAATACCTCTGTTAGCCATATTGCAAATAACGATGCAAACAGACGGTCAATTTTGTCACAACGGTAGAAAATGCTGGCTGCACTCACAAGCGGATCTACCACGGCGGATACATTACTCATCTCACCCACCTTACCTGTGGATAACAGATCCGCGAATCCACTGCGGAAGATCCGCTCGCATGTATAGACCTCTTAGATCGTTAAAAAAAAAATCGGTGTGACCTTGATTTGACTTTGACGACGCCAGCCAAGGTCAAACTGATAAGATCAGTAAATAGATCTTTTTGAACCCTACAACTTTTGTCTGAAATATTTTTCTATAAAACTTATATTTCCGAGATATTCAGGTGTCTCGACCTTTTTGAAAGACATCCTACATAAGAACATCGACATCAAATATAAAGAGAATTGAGAAAACTCTGTCCAGAATGATTCAGATCATTTTCCAACATGATTTTTTTTTCAATAAAAACATGCAGTATTCAAAATATTAATTTTCGTATAAATATAACAACATCATCGCTCCATTTAAGTTAAAATTACTTAAATTGACCTCAAAAAATAAATTTTCTCGAGTTTTATATTCTTACGTACAACTCTCAGTACAAAACTCGTTTTATACTCTTTCGTCTCACAGTATGCCTTAATGATTTAGAAATTAATTCCAAATTAATTTCAAATACGAGTAATAAATATTGCACCACAAAACGTTAATTAGATTATATTTCTCGTTAAACCGTTTATCATCTCGATATCGTTTCCCCCACTCCAAGCGTTGCGCGTCTACCGTAAGTTGTACGCGATAGACTTCGAATAGATAAGTTTGTGGCGCCATAAATAAACGTCAACATATTCACACATAAGCATGAAGTCTATGAATATGTCGCTTGTTTTTCACGCCACAAAGTCACTCGTCTATTCGAGCCCTAACGCGTACAACTTAGCGATGTGCGACGCTTGGAGTAAGGAAAATGGTATCAAGATGATAAACGGTATAATAATGAGAAATATAATCTAATTAACGTTTTGTGGTACAATATTACTCGCATTTGATCCAATTTGGAATTAATTTCTAAATTATTAATGCCTTAAATTATTAAGGCATATTGTTTGAGACAAGAGTATAAAGCGAGTAATTCGAATAACGCGCGCTGATAAATTACCGACCGCCGATAAGTAAGCGAGCCAGTCATCTGTCACGCGTTTTTCTTTAGTTTCCTCTCTAGATGAGAGTGTTGTCATAGCGAGCATTATCGAGCGAACAAGCGAGTAACTATGAGCCGTTGTAATCTCAAGAAAATAAATAGTATTTTAGTTTGGGATTACATTTTCTATTCTGATATTGGTCCTATCGAGATCAACAAGATACAAGAACTATGAAGTCAACGAGTAGAGGAAGGATATAGTCCACACAAAACAAGACGCACGAATCAATGCATGCAACAGAGGTTAGCTAATTCAGAAAATCATAGCCGAAATCATAAAACTTCGCAAGCAATGAGGAACGGTTAAGTCTAAGATGACTAGGCTTAAGAATAAGATTGAGCAATTAGAAAAACATCGGATAAGTCGAGAAGAGGCGGAAGTCTAGCGAGACTCGAGGAAATCCAAAGAGAATTCGAGAATGTACAACACGAAATCACTAGTGTAACGGAAGGTGAGGATTCCGTCGCGGAAGATGCGGATTTTGAAAAGAATTATCTCAAATTAAAAATCAAGATGAAGCGTTAGTATAATATGCCATCGCAGCAAGATGAATCGCGTACTATGACGAGCAACAAAGATGCGAGTGTTGCAATAGCAGGCGAATTATGCAGCGATTGAGCTTGTAGCAAGGTGCAATGCAAGCAATGACAGGCAATGCCATCACTAGATTACTTGAGCAACAGACACAATTGATGCGAAATCTCGCAAATACGATCGGCAACCCAAGTCAAGAATCAAACTTCCTGAGGTAAAACTTCCGGCATTTGATGGGTACACGGAGAATTGAAAGTGGTTCTCAGAAATGTTTAATTCGGTAATTCACGCAAATCGAAGTATTTCGAAGTATTAATCAAGAATTTAAAAATTCCAATATCTAGTCACTTTATTAAATGATGACGCAGCGAAAATCATTGAATCAATAGAATTAATCGATGCAAATTACAAGATTGCTTGGGAAAAGATTGTTGAAAAAACAGACGATCCAAAAGCTATCGAGAAGAAACGTATTCACTATCTTTTTACGATGCTGAAGGTAGAGAAGGAGTCTTCCACTGCCATTCGAGGTTTGACAAATTACGTGTTGAAACATTTACGCGTGTTTAAATCAATGACACTGCCGACGGATTCCTGGGATGAGTTGGTGATACATATGATCAAGTCTAAGTTAGATACAATCACTCTATGTGCTTGAAAACAAAAAAATGGAAACATCGCGGAGGCAAAGCTGGTTAACTGAATTTTTGGAAAGAAGATGCCAAATATTGGAGAGAATTGAAGAAAGGAGAAGAGCGTGATGCAAGGGCGCGAACCCAGCAAACAGAAAGTCAAGATTCATGAGAAGCCGACAGCGTTAACAAATGTCACGGTTGCAGGGAAATGCTATTTGTGTCAAGGTAACCATCTTTTGTATCATTGTGAAAAGTTTTTAACTTTGCAAGTTGATGATCGAATTGAGAAGGTCCACCGACTTAAGCCGCCGACTGTGCATGAACTGTTTGCGCAACAATTACTTTCTAAGGACCTGTAAGATGGGCACCTGTCGAGAGTGTTCAGGAAAACATAATACGCTATATCATTGACCGAAAGTGCAGGGACAAACAAATGAAAAGCTTTTCCCGGATGAATCTGTCAGCGAGCAAACGGATCGTACTAACGATAAAGCAAGCAATAAGGTCGTCGTGCCGTGAAAGAGCCACCAGAAGACATTAATATATTAATGGCTACAGCGGTGGTCAATGCAAAACATTCGAATGGTTCGCTTATTCCATTGCATATTCTTGATAGTGCGAACGAAGCACATTTTATCATGCAGCATGTAGCCGATTAGAAGTAAAACGCGTTCGAGTTTCTGAAATTGTTTCAGGCATAAGCGGAATAGAAAGTATCGTGAGTCAAGTTTACGAAGTTGTTATAAGTTCCAAATATTAAACTCGCGGATCCAGAGCGTAGCACAACTGACTGTTAATCGGGGCAGAGTTCTTCTTTGATTGATTAGAGATAGGAAAGCTCGGAGGAAACGGTCCTATATTACAAAATACAAGGCTAGGATGGATAATTGCGAAACAATAGCGAATGATTTAAATAGATCTTCGTCGAATTATCTTAGTACAAGAATTACGTTAAATTGCACTTTAGAATCCAGTGATACACTCAATCAATCTTTGAATTGAAAGTTTTGGGAAATAGATGATTGTCGATCGAAGATAAATCAGCCTCAATCAGTGGAGGCATGGGAAAGCGACGAATTCTTTGAACGAATAATCACGCGCGAAGACGGTCGATTTGTGCGATTGCCATTCCGCAACGATCCGAAGATATTAGGCGAGTGATATTGCAAGAACCTGTTCAAGAGTTCCGAACATGATCACATAGGGAAGCTAATTCTCCTTATTTAACTATAAAATGCATCCGAAGGTTAGCAGAAGAAACTGAACGAGAATTCTTTCTTGTAGCACAACGTCTACTACAGAACAAACTTACGTGGATAACATTTTAACGGGTGCAAGTAATGCTGAGGACGCCGCGAAGCTGCAAGAGCAAATCATGACGATATTGCTACGTGGAGGATTCGAAGCACAATGATGTACTAATCAAGATTGAAGGAGATGCACTTGAGAGAAGGTTTCTCGAATCTTCGCCTCGATGCAGACGATCATATTAAAACACTCGAGTGGAATCTCCATGATCAATTTCAATTTTCAGTGATCGGAATGGAATCCGCAAGTACTAAGTGGGGAATCCTTTCAGTAAACTTTTCGACCCGTTAGGATTCATCAGCTCCATAATAACTACAGCAAAAATATTTATACAAGATACATGGCGGACGGAATGCCATTGGGACGATTTATTACCGGCCTTCCTCTCGGAGAAATGGGAATCTTTCCGAAGGGAATTAAGTGCAGCTAACACAATTTTCCTAAGACAAGTCATTCCAACCAGAGCTGTGTCGAAGATGTACCTACAAGGTTTTTGTGATGCATCGGAAAGGACATATGGAGTCTGCCTGTATCTTCAAGCTCTTGATATCGATGGAGGTATCACGATTAGGCTATTATGTTTTAAATCAAGAGCAGAGAGCACCGATTAGACCAACATTCATATCTCGATTGAAATTGTGTAGTACAGACCTGCTCACTCATTTGATGATCAATGTTCAGCGCAATTTACGAGTACCTATCGATGGAATGTCGCTTGGACAGACTCTAAGATCACATTGTGTGGATTCAGGAAGATGTTTCGCGATGGAAATTGTTTGTGGCCAATAGAGTATAGGAAATCGTCGAGTTATTGCCGGCCAAGCACTGGTCTCACGTAAGGAAAACAGAAAATCTTGCTGATGCGATTTCACGTGACGCTATTCCACATCAATTCGTGAATTACAAATTGTGGTGGTCAGGCTCGCAATAGGTGGAACAATCAACGAAAATTGAAGGAATGCAAGAGTTCGAGGCATCAGAAATCGTCAAGGATGTTCAAGTGGAGGAAAGGAAAAATGTGCGCTCCTGTATTCTCGTCCACGAGGGATGTTTCATAATTTCACAATTTATCAACAAGTATTCTACGTTAACAAGAATTAAACGTATCTTGACGTATTGTTTATAATACCTTCATAATCTGCAGGAGACCGGAAGTCAGCAAGGAAGTTGACAAGTTCCGAGATACAAGCAGCGCACATCAGTTGTATTCAATATGTGCAAGAAGTAAGTTTCGCCAAAAACATCGCCGATCTGTGAGGAAATCGCGGATTGAAATCTACTAATTATTTATTAGGTGTACAAATAAGTTTCCGCCGTTTGACAAAAGACGGCGCCACTAACAAGCTATGGTTAAAATTGTCTGATGTAAAACATTATATCGTAAGGTTGGACATCTGTCAACAACATAACCTTGAAATACTAGTGATTTTGTATCAGCATCATATTAGGTGTTGGAATTAATTCGTAGCGTTTTACAAGTGATGGGAAGTACTTTCATTAATGTATTTTTTAATGCTCATGTGAAATAAATAACATTCTTTCATTAAAAAACGCTACGAATTAATTCCAACACCTAATATATTTTTTTTTGTGCGAAAATGCCGAGTTTTGAGCCGAATAAGCGTCATTTGCGGGAACTTTTGATTTACTTCTTTAATTTGAAGAAATCTACAGCTGAGGCTCATCGATTGCTTGTAGAAGCATATGATGAGGCTGCCTTAAGTGAGAGAAGTTGTCGTGAATGGTTTCAAAAATTTAAGAACGGTGAATTTGACGTCGAAGACAAAGAACGTAGCGGAAGGCCGAAAATGTACGAAGATGCGGAATTGGAAGCATTATTGAATGAAGATTCGTGCCAAACGCAAAAAGAACTTGCACTTACATTTTGACTTACATCAATAAAACACTATCGTTCTTTCACAATAAATGCTTAATTTTTTATAAAAACGGCGGAAACTTATTTGTACACCTAATATTTTATTGTATCCGTTCTTCAATGAGCAAGGTTTATTACGAGTGGATGCTTGCAGCATTCAACCCCTTTGGCCTTTCGGAAGGATTCATCCGATTCTTTTACCAGCAGGAGCACGGTTCACAAAATTATTATTCGAAAGAGAGCATCTATTACACGCGAGTCAATCATTATTGTTGTCTTCAATTAGGGAGAAGTACTCTGAAGGCCCCTGAAGGGTCAAGAGTCTAGCACGAAGAATTTGTTACGAATGTATTTGCTGGAATAATTTACAAGAGCTGTCTCAATTATTAGGGTCTCTATCCCAACAAAGTGCGTCTTAGTCATAGTTTTGCAGTGACCGGATTCGATTTCACGGGTCTTATCAGCATGCTTATCAGCAAGGGCAGAAGTCGCAACCAACTAAATCATACATCGCACTCTTTGTTTGTTTTGCCACGAAGGCCATTCATTTCACGCTTCGACGTTTCATAAGTCGAAGAGGATGTCCACACACAATGTATAACGACAATGTCGTTGGTGCCAATCGAGAACTAAAAGAAATATATCAATTTACCCAAACTCAAGTTGAAGGATGCATCGGAACGCTTGCTAAGGAAGGAATTGAATGGAAGTTTATACCACTTCACTCATCACATATAGGAGGCTAGTATAAAATCATACAAGTACTATTTGAAATAAGTAACGCACTTTACATTTAAGGAATTGACAACGGCTCTTGCGCAAATCGAGGCTTGCCTTAATTCGAGGCCTGTATCACCGTTATCTTCAGACCCGGCTAACTTGCAGCCGCTCACTCCAGTCCATTTTCTAATGGGAGAGCCCATAACAGCAAAGCAATCCCAAGGCTGATGTAATTGAGATTCCAAGCAATCGCCTTAATCGCCTTAGAAACTTGTGCAGCAGGTCATGCAAGCCTTTTGGACGATGGGCGGTAGAATACATCACCGGTTTGCAGAATCAAACGGCAAGCCAATCATCAAGAGATCTAGTTATTCAGAATGAAATTTCTCCGCCAATAAAGAAACGGAAATTAGGGCAAGTAATAGAACTCCGGGGAACGACAGGCTTATTCGCGTGATTTCCATACGAATCGCAATTGGTATAAACGAGCAATTTCCAGATTGTGTAAATTATCCGTAGCAATAAATAATAACAAAATTAAAATGCCTAATTTGGTGGGCCATTTGAAACTAAAAAGCACAAAGCAAATAATTCGAATAACGCGCGTTTGATTATCGACCGCGTGCCGATAAGTAGGCAAGCCCGCCGTCTGTCGCGCGTTTCTCTTAGTCTTCTCTTTAAACGAGAACGTTGTCATGGCGAATATTAGCGAGCAAACGAGCGAGTAACTACGAGCCGCTGTAATCTCAAGAAAATAAATAGTATTTTGGAACGATTACATTTTCTACCATTGTGATTTCATAACAACGCGAATAAGGATTTTATTCGTTTTATTTCAATTTTTCCTTAAGATTTTTTCTTCACGTTATTATAATGATTATTTTCGGTTTTAAAAAAAAATACATAAGGAAATATATAAATAAAACGATCTTCGAGTAGTCGGGAAATCTTCGAAAAGGATCCCGCATTAATCTTATATGAAATTAGGTCCCAGTGAAATGAAACGATTTTCTTATATGTTACAGCTTATGACTTACTAAACAAAACATGTAAGTCTTAACGTAAAAAAAATGAATAGTTTTTGTGTTCGATTCACCTACAGTGACATCTCATCACAAAATACTCAATAACTTCTAAACGGCTGACCTAAAATGGATAAAATTATAGTCTTTTAAAAAGATCTCAACAAGGACTATAAAAAGTAGACTTTGTCCTACCTTGGCGACGCCACCCAAAGTCAAACTGATCAGCGGTTAGTACTTTTTAAATTCTACTTTTATCTAAAAAATTTTTTTTTAAACTTATAGTTTTCTAGATATTTTGCCATCTCGGAACATTATATGTTCCTTATATAATTATATTATATATGGTGCCACATATAATTATATCTCACATATATAAGGCGTATGACTTTGCTTATGCGGTTTTTTTCCGAAATTCGAGGCTTTATTGTAAAAAACTGGTTATACATTTATGATTCAAAGTATTGTCCATCGCTGGCCACTATTTTTTCGGGCAGCATACGAATCCCGCGTCGAAAAAACTGGTCATCTTTTGAGGCGATCCACGAATCGATTCAATTTTTGACTTCTTCATAAGACCGGAAGTGCTGGTCAGCCAGGTCGTATGCCATTGATCGAAACAAGTGATAATCAGAGGGGGCAACGTCTGGAGAATACGGCGAGTGGGGTAGGACTTCCCATTTCAACGTTTCCAAGTATGTCTTGACCACTTTCGCAACATGGAGTCGAGCATTGTCATGCTGCAAAATCACTTTATCGTGTCTCTCTCGTTGTATTGCGGCCGTTTGTCTTTCAATGCTTGGCTCAAACGCATCAATTGCGTTTGATACTGATCGCCTGTGATTGTTTCAGTCGATTTTAACAGCTCATAATATACTGTGCCGAGCTGGTCCCACCAAATACAGAGCATGATCTTGGAGCCGTGAATATTCGATTTGGCTGTCGACGTGGAAGCATGGCCAGGAGTTCCCCATGATTTTCTGCGCTTGGGATTATCATAATGAATCCATTTTTCGTCCCCAGTTACAATGCGATGCAGAAAGCCTTTCCGTCTTTGCCTTTCAAGCAGCTGTTCACAAGCAAACAAACGTCGTTCAACATCTCTCGGCTTCAACTCGTACGGCACCCAATTTCCTTGCTTCTGAATCATTCCCATGGCTTTGAGACGTTTTGAAATGGCTGATTGAATCACTCCTAATAATCGTGCCAATTCTTTTTGATTTTGACAAGAGTCTTGATCAAGTAATGCCTTCAATTCTGCATCTTCGAAAACCTTCTCTCTTCCACCGCTATGCTGGTCTTCGACGTGAAAATCACCGTTCTTGAAGTGTTGAAATCATTTATGACACGTTCTTTCACTAATAGCGGCTTCACCATAAATATTTGAAAACATTCGATGAGCCTCAGCCACAGATTTCTTCATATATTAAAGCAGAAAATTAAACCTCCCACAAATGACAAGAATTTGGCTCGTAAACTGACATTTTCAATCGAGAATAACTTTATGATGCAGACATAAATCGACTAATGTTTCTATAGGATTATGTTGACAGATGCCCAAGTTTATTGTGTGACGTCTATGATCTATTTATTTCGATCACTACTTACCGCTAAAGCCATCTATACGAAAACCGAATGAGCAAAGTCATACACCTAATAATTACATACTATCATATATAAAGTCTAAGACTTGTACATATATATACGATATTTTGTTACAGAATATGTAATTCCCAGGATCTGAATGATGAAAATAACTTAATAAATAATCGAGAAACAATTAATTTTTTATTAAGTAATATAATTGCATATCGCATATCGCGCGCGGAACCAGAACCCTACTAAGTCATTGGTCCTAGATTACGCTAAGAGTGGGGAATTATACTACATATTCTGTAATAAAGTATCGTTTTTCCATGTGTACATATCTTGGACATTATAATATAATAGTATATAATTATATGTGGGATATAATTATATGTGGCACAATATATAATCATATAAAGAACATAAAATGTTCCGAGACGGCAAAATATCTGAAAATCTATAAGTCCTTATAAAAAAATGTTTTAGATAAAAAAAAATATCTTTAGCACAGAATGCAAAAGATCCGGGTTCGACTCCCGGCCGAGATAATATTTTTCGCAATAAGAATTAATTATTTATACATTTTAATATGTCATTCAACATTATTAAGATCGTTTCGAAGATGCGAATAAGCATCAAAAATTTGTTAAATTGCTAGTCAATTTAATTCGTGATATTACTGCGGTAATTTAGTAAAGTTAACGTTTCAAGACCGAAGAATCATTTCAGCGCGCGTTTCAAGGGACTACATACGTAATATACAAATTCACACAAGAATCATACAAGCATTAAGATCCAGCTAGACCATTTAAGGTTTTGATTGCTATAGTTTGTGTTATCATATATACGGTCCTATAATATATTATATTGTTTTAGATAAAATAAAAAGCCGCTGGCTTCTTCAATTTGATTTTGGATAGGATTTTGGATCGCCAGGTAGGACAAAGTCAACTCGGATTTTTTTGTGAGACCTCCTCACTTTTCCTTTCATTTTCTTATAGTTTCTTGTTGAGATCTTTTTAAAACACTATAACTTTATCCATTTTAAGTCAGCCGTTTAGAAGTTATTGAGTATTTCGTGGTGAGATGTCAGCAACTGTAGATGAATCGAACACGAACTGTTCATTTTTCTGCGCTAAAACTTATATGTTTTATTTAGTAAGTCATAAGCTATATATGAGAAAACCATTTAATTTCACCGGGATCCAATTTCATTTAGGATTAATGAGGGATCTTTTATACCTTCCAAAATCGGCCCTCAGTCTCTTCCTTTCGATCGAAATATATAAATATAAATCCCGGATCAATTATTAATAATACTGCGCAACTAAAAAGTTTTGAAAAAATGATAATTTAAAATTTAAGACCAGATTATAAACTTCCTTCATAAAAAATGATTGGAGGACAGCTTTTGGACATTACATGAAAAAATTAAGCTGATCTTAAAGAAAAACTACAATCAAAAAGCTTAATACTTACAGTAGATGGTTAGTCCGTAATGCCATTCAGGTAATAAGTTTGCATGTGAATACAAAAAGTTTTCTTTTTGATGTTTATGATTCTGAATCGGAGAAGAAAACGTCAAAAAGATGTGTTGAGGTTGCTACAAACTATAAAAGAATGTGAAGAAAAGTACGACGCAAAGATTTTCGCCGTAATTACAGATAATGAGAATAAAATATCCAAAATGTGGCAGATTTTAAGAGAAAAACAGCCAAAGTTGACTGCGTATACGGATGGGTAACACATCTCTTAAATTTAGTAAAGAAAGATATAACGCCTCAGATCATACTGAAACAATTATTAAAATTCAAAAATATTTTCGTACAACAAGCACATGGATGATTCAAGGAAAAAAGTGGTCTTATGCCACAAATTCCTAACGAAACTAGGTGAAATTCGCATCTAGAATGCGTCAGGATCTTTTTCGCAAATTACCACAAGTACAGAGAAATTGCTCTAGAACAAAATAATAAGTTTGATGATTCGATTGCAATTTATATTTTAAATAACATGAAAATTTACAGCGAATTGGTATATTTAGAAAAACAACTATCGAAAGTTGCCTCAGCATTAAACGTACTGCAGCAAGAATCAATGCCTATATCGAAGGCAGTCAAAGTACAGTCTAACACGAAGAAGATTTGAAATCATATAAAAGCTTTTTTCAGAAACAATTTGATCAAGCGATCACGTCTATTATTCATCTATTAGCGCACATGATGGATCCTCTGAAATCCATAAATTCATTTAGAATGAAATCTACGCCCAATATCAAATTCCACTTTTTTATCGACAAGGAAAGTTGAAAAAAATCATGTTCAAAGTTACTATGTGGAAAGTGACTGCTGATGTATATAAAAGTACTATTAATATGCTGATTATTAATAGGCTTTAATAATCAGTATGTAACATTTGATCGGATGCAAAGAATAATTTTTATCGCATTAAAAATGTCAGTTTCGTACAAAAAAAAGAGCATTTGCGGGAAGTATTATTTTTCTATTTTTATCACAAGAAATCTGTTGCTGAAAGTCATTGTTTGCTAGTGGAGGCTTATGGGAAGCATACTCTAAAACAACTTGCAGAGGTTGGTTTAGAAGATTCAAAAACAACATTGACGTAAATGACAAGAGCATCCTAATCAGCCAAAAAAGTTTGAAGATAAAGAATTGGAGACATTACTTCAAGAAGATTTATGTCAGATGCTCAAAGAGTTGTCGGAAACATTAAATGTCGATAAGTTAACCGTTAGCAAACGTTTAAAAGCAACGGGAATGATCCAGTAGCTTAGGAAACTGAATCCCATATGAATTTGAAAGAAAGAGACATTGCGAAACATTTAGCCATTTGTGAATTGCTGCTTCAAAGACAAAAACGGAAGTCGTTTTTTAATTGAATTGTGACTAACAATGAAAAATGGATTTGTTACAACAACCCTAAGTGCAAGAAATCATGGGTAAACCAACATCAACGTTAAAACAGGATATTCATGGAAAGAAGATCATGCTGTGCATTTGGTGGGATCAAGTCAGTGTAGTGTACTATGAATTGCTACAATCATCAATACTGAACGCTACCGACTCGAGCACTCAAAGAAAAATGCAATACGCCAAAAGAATGATAAAGTTATTCTTCTTCATGACAACGCTAGACCACATGTTGCAGAACAGTGAAGGAAATCTAGGAGGCACTTGGATGAGATGTTTTACCCGACCCGCCTTATTCACCAGTTGCTCCTTCAGATTCGTTTCGGTCGATACAATATGGTCTTTCTGAGCAGCACTTCAGTTATTCCAAAGATATCAAAAAATGGCTTGATGATTGGATCGCCTCGAAAAAATTCGAATTTTTCTACCGCAGAATCCATTTGTTACTTAAAAAGTGAGAAAAGGTTGAAACTTTCGACGGGTAATATTGTGAATAAAATATCAGATACCTTTTTGATGAAATAAACATGAATTTTTTTGTAGCAAAAAACAACGAGAATTAATTCAAGCACCTAATATATATAGGTTTGATAAATATACAAGATGTGCAATAAACAATATTAATTATTAAAAATTGTCAAATATTGGTTTTTACTTAAATAATTTTTTACTCAAGTACTATTAACTTTACAAAAAAACAAGTGACAAAAATTATTTATTTTTTTCTCATGGAGTTTTGAGAATTTTTTTAGAATTTTTTAGTAACGCATTTTCTCATATTGAAAAAATAGTTGTCCATAAGAAAATACAGTACTAAAAAGTTGATAAAAAATTCTTAGAGCTTTATGAGAAGAAAATAAACAATTTTTGTCTCTTGCTGTTTTTCTGTAAAGTTGATAGTACTTGAGTAAAAAATTATTGAAGACCAATATTTTGATATAAAGATGATTTGTAGTAATTGATAGCTTGTTAATTATTGCGGAAATTGCATGGTAGAAGAATTTTCGACTCAATTTAGTCCGCTTTATCCCTATACGAGTTTTATCGTTATTTATCAAAATACCCTGTGTTATATACATGTAAATATATACAGGGTCCAACCAAAATCCGGATTCAACAAATTTCAATTTAAATTTTCCGCTATATTGTGCCTCCGCCAGAGGTTATTGTTGACATCCGAGAAAGTCTGATACTTCTAGTAAACAGTTATATTCTCGAAATAGTCGCAATGTTGAAATAAAGTGCGGAATATAATCGAAGAGCCGCGATCATCGAAATTGCCTTCGCGCTGCCTGGGCGCTCAGCAACGGAAATAATCCGGTTCTTTGGATACCCAAGATCAATTTATGACATTGTGGCAAAATATATGGATTTAGAACCAACAAAGGTTCCAGTATGCCAGCGAGGAAACTCACTCGAAAGAACGCAACGACCCCTCAGTCATTGAAAGAGCTCAAATGCTGATTTCGGATGACCTAGGGCAATCGTTGCGAAAATTAGCATCGATTGTTGGTGTAAGCGAGCCAACAATACCTCGAATTGTCGAGGAGGACCTTCGATACAAATCATCACATTAAAGATATGACAGATGTTCTCTGAGGCTGCCAGGACAATCCGAGTTGCTCGCTACAATCTGCTATTGTGTTCTTTGACAAATGAAGCGTCGGGACGAATCAGGTTCTTTTCTGACAAAAAAATTTTTACTGTTGATGCCAAAATCAACCGGAGGAATGATCTCGCCTACAACCCTGAGGATATCCCTGTTGTTGCTAGAACAAAATTTTCTGTGACATCATGCCATCACAATTTTTTAAAAAACTGTCACAAAAAAAGTGTATTTGCGCGTTCTGATAGATGTAATGAAGTCGTGGATAGAAACTGTGGCGTCCGAATGGTTATGTTTTTCAGCAGGACGGTGCACCGGTTCATATGAGTCATTTGATTCAAAATTGGCTCTCAAACAACGTCAATATGTTTTGGTCCAAGGAATTCTGGCTTTCCAACAGCCTAGATTTAAATCCTTTGGACTACTACGTATGGAGCGTTGAAAAGGTCACAAACAAGTCTCGAGCGGCAGCGGCGGCGGCGCGCAGAGAGATGGAAAAAGCGCTTCGTCGCTGCTGGAGTATGGCCCGTCCTACGAATTCGCGCGGCGCGGCTTAATCGCATATTGGCTTAGACATTTTCTTTTCTAATTCAAAAACTACGAGTATCTCAAAATAATATAAGAATTTTTTGTTTCCTTTGATCCATTCTCCGCCCCCAATGTGGCCCATCTTAAGAGACACCCTGTATATATATATATATATATGTATATATATGTATATATATATATATATATATAAAATATATATACTTATATATATACATATATATAAATATGTAAATAGGAGATGTAATTTTACTACTATCGGTCCCAAATGCGAATAAAAAGAAGGAAGGCATCTTATCATTTATCATTGTCTTTTAAATAAAAAAACTTTTTCGTTGTCAATTATCAATATTACAGTCGATATAAATCGAATCTAAAAATACAAAATGATTCATAAAAAAGATTAGTAAGGAAAATAATTGATATTTTATTGAATTTTCAAATTCTTATATTTTTTGTAAGATTTATTTTTTGTAACAAATAAAAAATATAAAAAATATAATCTTGTGGTGCAATATTACTTGAATTTTATCCAATTTGGAATTAATTTCTAAATCTGAAGCATAACTGACAATGATTTTATAACGATATAAGGATTTTATTCACTTTATTTCAATATACCAATTTTTCCTTAAGTCTAGTGTTATTATAATAATTATTTTCGGTTTCTACAAAGAAAAATAAGAAAACATAGAAATAAAATGATCGAGTGATCGCGAAATCTTCGAAAATTGGTACCCTCCTTTCAAGAGATATGAACGACCAAAAATGAAGACGTGAGATCCAGAGAATCGATTCAGAGACTAGTTCAGACGTGCTCCATTTGATATGCTGTAATTAACTAGCTATAATAAATTCAGGACTTTGTTCAATCTGATGCTTCGATCATTTTATTTACACGACCAAAACAAAAAACTTCCAAAACTTCAACAACAAATAAACTTGTATTAGACTAAAAAATACAAAAATTAATTCGTACAGTATTCGTATAGTAAATTTCTTTTGGTTTATAAATGAACTATTTACAATTAAAAAATTGATTTATATATTTTACAACTTTATTTTTCCAAATAAAATACGTTTACACAAACACATAAGCTTATCAGTGAGCCCCGAGTCTAGTAATGTATTAGGATTCTGCCGCGCGCCGCTACGTATCTACGACTTCGCCGCTATCGTATACAATACCTTTTTAAAAAAAGATAAAAAAAAAAGGCGCTAAGAATATACTTCTCGAATAGAGCCTAAGTAGTGATACATTACGTATCCTTTATTATTCCAAGTAATAGTAGTATCCCCAAGTAATAGTTTTAATTTTTCTTCAAAGATATTCTTACAAGGTTGGTGAAATGTGACTCAGTCTTTTCTATTAGAGATCGTAATTCGCGGATTTCAACTCGATGGATTTCATATGGAAAAACCAAAAAATCCATTTGCATCCTGAAGATATATTGGTGAGTTTCGATGTAGAGTCACTTTTCACAAACGTTCTAATAAAAGAAACCTTAGATATAATTAAAACCTCACATAATGTCCCCAATAACATCATCTCTTTAATTGAGTAGTACCTAACGATCACATATTTTTCTTACATTAATCAATTCTACGAACAGACGTCTGGAGCGGTTAAGGACTCCCCCATCTCTCTTGTAATTACAAACATCTTCATGGAGCACTTCGAGGAAGAGGTCCTTCATAAGGCGAACAATAAACCAGAAGTTTGGTTCCATTATGTAGACGAAATTTTCGTAATCTGGAGATATGGCAGAAATGAACTTCACAAGTTCTTAAACTTCCTCAACAACCAACATCCTAACATTCGTTCACCATGAACGATAGAAGAGAATGATAAGCTTCCCTTCCAGGATGTTCTTACCACAAAGAAGACTGACAATACTCTGAGCCATCAACATTACAAGCCGAGTCGCATCACTATCCAGCGCAAAAATAATCAAAAGCAATACACTTACGTGTGCATAGAGCATTCAGTATCTCTGATAAAGATACATCTACAAACAGAACTCAATCATTTGAAACAAACCATACAGTGAAACGGATACAATAAGAAAGAAGTGGACAAGACAATCAGCAAGATATATGAGCGGAACAAAAAACAACTCGGACACATGACAACCACAGAAAGAATTAAACAAAAGAAACCTCTCTATTCTTCCATATGTAATAGAAACAAATCAAATCGGCAGCATTTTGAACAAACACAACATCCAAACTATTTTCAAGCCTCCAAAAAGATCGAGCAAATCTTGAGAAATCCTAAAGACCTCTACTCAGTTCCACAGAAATATACAAAATACTTTGCTCTTGCAGGAAAGTATAGCGGTGAAACCGGAAGAATGGTCAACGTGCGCATAAAGAAACGAGATGTCAGGCTGAAACATGCCACACAATCAGCATTGACAGAACACAGCGTTGAAACAGGACATCAAATATTATTCGACAAAACGGCTATTATAGTTACAACAATGTATTTCCCGAGGAATATAGAGAGGTACTGTTATAGCGATAGCTACAACTAAAGGGTAAAATAAAATTAATTAAAATAAGCATCTAGCAATTGCAGGTGGGAGATGACAATCGCTTTGTCATTATCATTCTTTAACTAATAATAAATTAATAAATACCAGCGTATTATTTCATTTCCATTCACTTCAAATATTAATAATTAGTAAACTGTCAGTGAGGCACGAAATTAAGAATGGTTACAGTAGGAGGTATAGTATTGGCAATGACTCGATCACAAGCGTACGATTATAAAAAAATTGTTATTTAAGAAAATTTTTTTTACATATAAAAAATATTTCTCTCATTAAAAAAAAAATCACGAAACTATATAAACTATTTCTTTAATTTTAATACAAAGATACAACCAAAAAACTTCTTCAAATTAAAGAAATCGAGTCAATGTCAATCCCATTATTATTTCTTAATTCTTAATGTGCCATATATGTATACGTCAGGTTAGTCAGCTAGTGGCATGTCGCTCGCCAGCGACAAAACATGACATTGCTGGCGTAGTACTTGCAAGTTTGCCATGCTAACTCCTAATATGGCATCCATGCAAGAGCCGTACTAGCTTCTTGTCTAAATTTCTACCAGGGCATTATGACAAAATTGCGTTATTTTGTCCATTCAAGTGTTATCATAAAAAATTAAAGGAGTAAATACTATTTTGATGCTGCTGGATACGAAAAACTATAAAAACAATTCAAAAATTTACTATATAATATATTATATAATAGTTAATGAAAATAAATAATAAATTACAATTTTAATGTAATAATGAATTAATCTGAATTTATCTGAATATTACACTGAATAAAAAAAATTTACTGTTAATTTATTTTTTCTCTTTCATAACGCATGTCTTACAAATACAAGTTTATTTATTTTACAAGGGAACTGCGCGAAGTGAAAAATTCAAAGTAAAAAATGGTTCAAAGGAGTAAAGAGACTTTTTCCTTTTTTCGATATATCTCGTAAACTAAATGAAATATCAAAAAATGTTTTATACCAAAGTGTTACAACAAATATTTCTATTTAATTGTGCTATTCATTTTCTGAAAAAATTTTTTTTAATTCATCCTCTATATGCACCCTTTATATAGGTTATTTATTGTATTAAATTTCCAATTTTTATTTCACTCTTATAATTCAGTATTTTTGAGTATTCACGTTACAGGTAAGATAATTATACAAATTATGCATATTACTGCTTTAGTCGCATTCATAGGTATCGACTATAGTATGGTTGATATGGAGTATTCCACACTCGAAAGTTTTTCATGTGTGGAATTCCACACTTGAAATACTCTGAAGAATGTATAAATTATTTTTTGACGAAATAATTTATTATTTAATATTTATTAAAAATAAAAGTTGATTAAACTATTGTATATATGAAAAGTTGCGTGTTTACAATTCGACAGTCTCTTTCACGACCGTCAACCGGTATTTCACTAGTGCTTAGATGTAGCACTTCGACGAAACGAAAGTGACATTGATCGCATTATTACAATATATAAAATCGATTTTGACAGGAGAAAATCTGGAAACACTGGTAGTGTCTCGCTAAGCTAAGCGCATTTAAAACTACATCGAACGATGTTTATAATTTAGTTGGAGGCCAAGAAAATAAAGATCTGTACTTTAAAAGATGCCGTTAATTTTTTGAAAAAAAAAATGTAGCCGTGAAAGAAATTATATTAGAGAATACACAAAAAAGGATAAAACTCCTGCTTACAATTCTGTAATGCGGAAAGATCTTTTTCGGCTCTTAGAAGATTAAAAATTTATCTATGCTCTACGATGCTTCCAATTTTGTTAAATAGTACGGATGTTCTGCATATTCATTTGGATGTTGTACAATCTTAATTTAGAAGCTATATAGATGAATTTATAAGCAGGAACAAAATCCATAGTTTCACATTTGCGTGTTCTACATGAATTACATATATATAAAATATATATAATATATGCTACATATAAAATATATATACGATATATGAAAAATATAAATATAAAAAGTAAATAAATGTAAAAAAATAAAAATATATGTGCAACAGTTTTTGTGCAATCACGAGACTCTTTTTTTATTTGTCCGTCCATCTCTGCCTTCCTTCGCCAACTCATTACTTAGCACAATTTAAGTCGACGCCCCTGGTTGCATTTAAATAATAAAATATCGATTGAATCAAGCAAGTTAATTTACGACCGAGACAACTTTCTGTTTTCATTTCATTCTGGCTACATGGGACTGGTAAAGAAACTTCTTACGGAAGAGAATTCTAATCGACTCAATTCTCTAATAAGAAATTCGTTCCGTTGTTCCGATTCTGTATATATGGGACAGCACTCTGAAGGGATGACGTGGTCAGAAGACAAGGATGTGGAAAGGGAGAAGGTACAGATGAATTGTAAAGGAAAAAGTAGGTCGATTAAAATAACAAACTAGAAAATAAACAGGCCGATAATAATAATTATAAGAATGAAGAATCGTGGAAAACAAACGGTGGTGATGAGAAACAAACGCAAGTTCAAGGAGAGAATTTTTTTGAAAAACGATCTAATTGTAAGTTATGAGAAGAAAATAGATGGATTAAGAAGAGCAAAAGAACAAGTGGAAAAATTAAGATAAGTTTGGGGAAAGTAAAGGAAACTTGGAAATTCTGGGCAAGTATAGAGAGAGAAGAGGAGAGAAAGAAAAGAGGTGAAGGTAATGCCGTAGATGTGAACGAGGGAGATAATTCCAGGAAAGACAAATGGGAAGAGGGAAAGGGGAACAGAATCGCAAAAGGGAAAGAGACAAGGAATATAGGAGAAAAGGACAAGGATAGGATTTTGGAAAAGCCAAGAAAGAATAAAAGAGGGTTAGAGAAGACTTAATATAAAAAATAAAGAAGAGTAAAAAAAGGGTAGAACAATAGATATGAAAGAGAAGTAAGAAGGATAGAGATGATAAAGAAAGATAAGACAGAAAAAGATTTTATTCTGGAATGTGGCAAGTAAAGAGGGGGGAGGAGGGAAGGTGGGAGGTAAAGATAAGATTTTTTTGAAACATGTATGAGATTTTTATTTTGTGAGAACACGTGAAACATGAATTGTATAAAAGAGATGAGAGAAAATAAGAAATAGTCTACCTGAAACACATAATTGGGAAGGCAGTTTTGAAAAAAAAAAAGAGATAGGACCGAGGAAAGTTTTATAATAGACAAAAAGAAATATTCGGTACCCATATCGTTTACGGCGTCTAGTCACATCGCCCAATAAAGAATCGATCAATCCACGAGATGTCGATTGTTAAGTATGCGTCGCGCGTAATCGATCAGCAACACTCAGATCATCATGACCGCTCTAATTGTCTCGTCAACAGCATGTGTCTTGCCTCATGCTGAATAGTTTTTATCACGCTACCGCACCGTTGAGATCCTTTCCGCATCTACTATAAAACACGTTCGCTCACATTTGAGGTCTGTTTTTAAATAAAGTTTGGAAAGCAGGGAAAATCTCATTTTTCTCGACCAAGTGCTTTCGAAGCAATCATACCGCGGGAAACGCTTGGACGGTGATCGCATTGCCGTGCCACCATAAATTCATCCTGCACGCAGATCGCCAACAAGAAAAAAGAGGATAGATGAATTAAAAGAGAGGAAGGAATGATAGTAACAGAATTTATGGAATAGAATATAAAGATTAACATAGTATTGATGTATAAACAAGGAGGAAAAAATTTAGAAAAAAAATTAGGAAGGATTAAGGAAAAAGAAAGTAAAGGATAGAGCAAATTTAATAATAGGAGATTTTTAATGTACGATAATGTAGGATTTTTAATAAGGACAGGTGAACTAGGAGGCGAAGACCTGCAGGTAAAGATAGATGTAGTAGGAATAAAATGATAAGTAATGGAGGTAAAGGTTTGATAGATGAGGTTATGAAAAGAAAGTGGCATATTTTAAATGACAAAACTGTAGATGATTGGGAGAGGGAATATATATGTGAGCGCAAAAGGTAGCACAGTTATAGACGATAATCAACAATACATATAATAAGGTTTTGTAAAGTTTTTTGTAAGGTTTTATTGTAAAGTTTAAGATAGATGTTAGAGTAAACTCTGATTACATGTCTCTATTATATGTATAAAGATTGAGGAAGAAGATATGATACAGTGTGGGCGAGAGAAAAGGAGAAGAACAAAACAGAATATACGAAAAAGAAAAAGAAGAAAAAATTATATTATGTACAAAGGAAGCTATAAAAAATTACCAGAACAGAAGAATTCGAGGAAAAAAAAGAGACAAAGGATGAAGAGCATACTCTTAGACAAATAGAAAAGGAATAAGAGGAGAGCAAACGGACTGTATATGGGACCATAATTTTAAAAAAAGGACAAAAGAAAAAGGAAGGGAATAGAATACAAGGACCTGTCTCCTTTATATATATATATAAGTTAATTCTTTAAACGATTAATATCTTCAAACACATTCAACATTCAACCGTATTATTTGAATATCTAGCAACAAAGTCGACGGAGAATAAGATACGCGGAAATAATATTATGATTTCATAAGAAGTTTTGAAAGAAGACCAGCGACCGAGCTGGAGAGGAAAAAGTCGAGGAGTCGACATCGAGATACGAATGTTGTTACAAGCGCTGAACAACCTCTTATTGAATAAATCGCACGTTAGAATAACCGACTCCGGCAATTTTATTTCTTTTGATTAATCCCGTAGCATATTTCTAAAATTACAAATTTAAATAGTATAGTAAAGTAAATAATGATGAACTCTTCAAATAACGGCTTCCGAACAAGTCAAATTTGATCGATAAAGGAGCATAAAAGTCAATGCAAGATGACAATGCAATTACATATTAATTCAATTTACATATATCGATAAAAGTTTCGATCATGTATCTGATTATCTTCAGTATCACAATTAAAAAACAAATATTGAACGCTACGTACAATGTATATTACATAACTAATCGTCTACAAAATATTTATTACCAATTGTTATATTGTATACTTATGTATACTATTATATTAATTTACTAATGTCTGTCACGCAAGGATTCTTTGTTCTCTTTGTCCCTTTTTTTAAGCACTTGTTGACCCCGAGAATTTATTGTTTAGTCTTTGAAATCTATCTAGACATCTCAAACCTCACACAGGAGTAAAACAATTCTATATAATCAAATTCTATACAAGTGGATAAATGTGAGTGGAGAAAACATAAGCATAATGTAATCTAAATAAATAAGGAAATGGAGAGCAGGGGATTGGTTAAAGAGGGGAAAGTTAATAAAGGAAGGGAAAATATATCTGGCAGCCTCTCAGTATCGCTTTGCTTATTAAGTTTGTTTTTTATAAAAATCATTTCAGAAATCAATATTTTATAATAAAAAGTAGAAATGCAAATGATATTCGGTATTATCCGATATGTTTTACTATCCGGCCGGATAATCGAATATCATTATCCGGGGAGGTATACAATTGAAATTTGATATCATTAAATTGTTGATTTTTTTCTTATACAAATATTCTAGAAATAAGTATACATATTCATGATGCAATAATATCTTATACATTGTCGTAAAATTACAATCTTTTTCCCTATAGGCTTTTTTTAAAGACATTTTCTCGGAATCCGGTCGGGTATCCGGAAAATGTAGGATATCCGATCGGATACCGGATAGTCGATAATATGTTCTGTCCGGATATCCAATATCAGGTAATTTTACGATTCGATGTATCTCTAATATAAAGGTTCCATGTCCAAAATACATCAACCAAAACTGAGATTCATTTCCAATCTATGGCTAGAAATTACTGATAAGGCACTCGAGGATTTATTAATATCTGCTGAATGTTTTTTAATTCTAGTCTGCAATTGACGTTTAGTCTATCCCACGTAACTCGTGTCACAATCTTTGCAATCTATTTTATAAATTCACTTCTGTTTTTTTTTCTAAGTGTTCTTTCCTTTTTATAAATTATTTCAAGGAGTTTATAGGTTTATAACTGAGAAGGCATCCGTGCTTTCGGGCAACAGTTTGTTAAACTTGATGCACAATTGTTAATATGTAGGACCAAAAAATATTTTTTATTCTCTAACGTCACATCGACAACCACACTTTGCCTTCCTGTAATTTTCTTGTTCCAAGTTTATTAATTATGCTGTTAATAATATTGAAAACCAGATCCAAGGAGTAATCGTTATCTAACAAAATGTTAGCTATTATTTTTACATTCTTGGCCTGGAATTTTGAGTGTGACAATGTAATTCTAATAGTCAAATCTGTAATCAGAATTTTTTTATGTTCAAATGGATGATCTGAGTGAAAACTGAGATACCTGTCAGAATTTGTGGGTTTGGTGTACAGGTCAAACTAAATGCATCCCTTCTTCACTATCAAAATAATATCCAAGTAATTAATCCTGTCTGTACCAATTTCCATCTTAAATTGCAATCTTTCATGGTATGAATTAAATTTATGAGGAATTAAATCTAATTATTTAGATGGTGCAGCGGAAACAATGTTGTCGAAAATAAAAGGGGAGATTGATATTCAAGTATACCATGTCCGAGATTCTGTAAAACAATGTCCACTATAATCAGTGATAGCGGAAAGTATAGGCGTCCGAATATGTTTATAAATTATATTTTTAAAAGTAAAATAAGTTGAATCCATAATTAAAGAGATGGCTAACAAAAACTCTTTCATTGCAATGTGAATATGATCAAAAATATAACCCCATTTTTTTATGCTATTTAAGGCTAAATCCTTCGGTATATTAGTAAACATCGGTACTACATCCAGAGATACAAGTTTATATCCCTCATCGAACTCTACATCATTTAGCCTGTTAACCAATCGACTGTTTTTAACTGTTTTAAATGTTTTTAACAGTTTTTTTAATGTAGCTGAAATGTTTTGGAATACTATGTTCGATGATATTTTGAATAAATAACGCAAGATAATATAATGAATTGTCAATATAAGATACTATGATTCTTAAAGGGCAATTCTCTTTATCTTCGCAACGCATAAGCCCTCAGCAGAACACCATCAGATACATACAGATTTTTATATGTTTTATATGTAATTGATCAATGTAATTGTTATTCTTCCATCTTGTCGAGAGAGAGAGAGAGAGAGAGAGAGAGAGAGAGAATAAATAATAATATAACAATGTAGTAAGGAAATGCAAATAAACAAAGAAGTCCGAAGTAAAAGTGAGTAAGATAACATAGACTGAGAATAGGGCTAGTGAGAATAAGGCTATGATTTTAAAATAGCAAATAAAAGAAGGTAGAATAAGATAAAATAATATAAATTAGAAATTAGAATTAAGCGAACTTAAAGAAGATAAACGAATAGTAGAAGATAGGCGAGTAGGGTATGAATGAATGTAGATAAATGGTAAACCAAATCCCCTTCTTGGATTATATGCTAAAGTAAATAAATTATCCTATTTTTTCACTATACATGTGGCAGATGATTCCAATAAGTTTTTTCCTCAGATGACGAATTCCTAATTGAAAATCCGCTTCAGCACATCAAGCCTTTTTTAGAAAAACCGAAAAAATATTTAAAAAACGTGCTTTTGATCACTTTTTGAGTTGTTTAAAAAATAGAACATCATAGAAATTTGGATATTAACTCGAATGGAAGCTCAAACCTTAAACTACAACTATAAACTAAAGATAAATAAACATGATAAACTTTCTTTGTAGCAGATTTTTTTAAGAGCATACGAACTACACGTTTGTCGTTCATTTCACATTATTTCAAATACATATGAATATAAGAATTATACATAAAACACAGAAGTAATTATAGAGTCCTTTAACATATGTGTCAGTGTATACGTATGTATTTATGTACATGCAATTTATGATCAATGTAAAACATTGTCTGAAGAATATCTAAAAGGGTGCATTCGTTTATGCAGTGAATAGCATATCCACTACTTTCTCATCCGCTAATCACATGACCTAAATTTACCGAATGGATCTCTGCACGAATAGCTGCTCGTATCGTATTGAATCATATCTTCCAATAGAAAATCTGGACTGAGTTGATTGAAAATTAAGGCCCAGGAGCCCTATTCCGAACAAATAACGCATACGGAAATAGCAATTCCGTATACAATCGATCAATCATAATCGACTGTCATTTTCGTATGCGAAAATTATCATATGTGCTAAAAAATAGAACGCTGGTTTCACAACTCATGGTTAACTCTTAACTGAGTTTCAACATATTCCTCATCTCTTTCTAATGTTAAAATTCGAGAGAGAAAAATTAAGTTAAACTTCAGTTAAGAGTTAATCATGAATTGTGAAATTAGGCTTAAATGACAAATCCAGAAATAATAAATCCCAAAATATAAAATTTATTTATAAAAAGTTCATAATTCTTATGTGCGTTGATATTTTCAATCTACATCCAAAAGGTGCGATTTTTAGGTTAATCTAATCACAAATACAAATTAAAACAAATTTCACAGCTTTTGCATTACATATCTTATGTTGCATTATTTTCACTTTAATAGGATTGATTTCAACAAATTGTTTCTTACTTCAATTCCTTCTTCTTCATTTTTTAATATTTTAATAAAATTCATTTTTAATAATACATTAGCTATAACAACAAGATATATCCAATCTGCAAAAGCGACTGCAGCGCAGTTTGTCGTTCGTTTACGCAGTACTGCGAGTAGAGCACCCTGAGCAGGACCTTCGAGATAGCTGCGCAGATGGTATAGCGTAAACGAATGATAAACTGCGCTGCAGTCGCCTTCGCAGGTAGAATAAACGAATATCTGCGGCAGTAACTGCATAAACGAATCCAAAGGAACCATACTTTATATTAACTATAATCAATTATTATTATAATCATAAGATTTTGGCGTTTTCCAAACAATTAATTTATATAGGAAGATAGTACAGATGGCATGCGTATGTTATAATTAGTGCGCGTTCCTCAAAAACTCTGTGCTACAAAATTATCAATTTCATCGGACTCACTATACTTTACATTGAAAAGGATCCTAAGCATGGGTCGAAATATTTATTAGCCAATTAATCAAATAAATTAAAATTATACACATTAATACTTTGTGCCTGACTCTTAAGGCTCCCTAGTTACGGCGGCCATGTTGGAATCGTGACGTCAGAAGCGAAGAATGACACATTAATTTATGTTGCGTGCCATTTTTAAATTAAGACAATTTGGATGAAACGAAAAGAGATCACTTTAAAACACTTTAAAAATCGACGAAAATTGTCCTTTCCTCTCTTGACCGTCAATAAATGGTCGTAAAAGGTACGTAAAATGAACCTACATTCGGGCAGAAACACACGATCCGACAGCTGTTGAAACGAATAAAATATACGCTTTAACATATAAAATTCCAAGATAACTTTAATTTTCATTGATAATTATGACTTTAATAAGTACGAGACAAATTATATTTTCACAATTAAGCAAATAACAACAAATGGCACGCAACATAAATTTCGTCGTCAAAACGTCACTTTTCCACGCCTATAAGTTCAGCCATTTATCGTGGTGCGGCGCTGTAACATATAACAAGCACGAGCCCATATCTGTGTGCTCGCTTGCGGCGAGCATAGCGCGCCGAGAGTGGACAAGACAGCGAGCTCTTTCTCACACTAGTTGCTTGTTTCAAGCGACCGAAAATACTTTCTCGGTAATCTCGGGCGCTCGGCCGCCCTAGGTATCAATACGGAGCGGAGGGTATTCTAACTAACATATAAGTTTTAATAAATTTTGTAGTAATAGTGTACCCTTCCCCTTAATCCAGAATAAATCATATTAAAACGCAACAGTTTATGAGATATTTCATTGTTTACAATTTTTCATGCGCGTTATATAGTATACCTCTCCTTTATAAACTCGAGTAGCAAGAATAGAAATAGAATTTTACCAGAATTAAATCAGCATTTCTTTTCACGAAAGTCTCGAAAGACCATCAGAAAAGAAATACGTTTGTTCGAAACTCGAGACTTATGAAGAAAATATGAGAAAAAAATCAAATAGTTGCAAAAAGTTTTTTGTTATAAAACGAAAGATATTGATTGGAAAAAAATTCGGTGTAAAAAATGTAGTATTATTCGAAATACCTACCTAGATTGCTGAGAAAGCATTTTCGGTCGCTTGAAATAAGTTATTAGTGTGAGAAGGAGCTCGCTATCTCGTTCACTCTCAGTGCGTCGCAGACGAGCACACGGACATGAGTTCGTGCTTAAGTGTGTGACTACCGGTTTCGTCAGATCGCCGTGATTTGTGTCGCCACCGTCAACGCAGAGTTCTTGACTGAGTAGTCAAGAACCTTTTAAGGCAACTATATTGTATTTGATTTATCTCACTTGAGCCTCAATTTCTATTAAATTGCTACAAAAATATTGTCATGTTACTTATTTATCTTTATTTTATTGTTATAATTTAAGATTCGAGTTTTCATTTGAATTATTATCTGAATTTCTATGACATGTTTCATTTTAATAACATCTTAAAAAATGACAAACACGCGGTTTTTTACTTTTCAATCCCGTTTTTTTTTCAAAAATCTAAAATACTAGAGCATTTTCAAATATGAATATGTAATCTACGGAAAAAAATCTATCAGCATTACGTGTCATAAAGGAAAAAATTTTTTAATGTTAATTATCATATAATATCATATTATAATTCAATGATTAAAAAAATTGAAAATTCTTCAATATTAATCGTAGAACATGTGAGAGTTTATTTTCATTTCCTTTTGTATTCATTCAAGTAGCGTGCGCTCAACTTGTCGCGTCCGGCAGTAATTGAATATACCCAAGAGAGTGATTTGGCGTCGCATGGTAATTGTCACAAGTGCCACGCCGCGGGTTCGAAAAGAACTATGATATAAGGAGCTTGGCAGGCGTCCTGCGAGTAGAGAGTAATACGATATGAGCGAGAGAAAACATTTTCTGCAAACGCCTTGTAAACTTTTTGTGTTAAACATCTTTTGTAAGATTATCAAGAGTATGTACGTGTTTCCTTCCTCTGCCAAAATCCTACAAATATTTTATACTATTGTTATGTCCGTGCTGACATCGTAGATCGCCATGAAAGTCGAGTTGCCCAGCGACACGTGGCTCTGTTATTTAACAAGATCGGCAGATTTGGACGTGAGTCGTCGCTGCGCTCGGACGTGTCTCTCGATTGTGTGCTCTTTACGTGCGTGCGTGCGTGCATGCGTGCGTGCGTGCGTGCGTGCGTGCGTGCGTGCGTGCGTGCGTGCGTGCGTGCGTGCGTGCGTGCGTGCGTGCGTGCGTGCGTGCGTGCGTGCGTGCGTGCGTGCGTGCGTGCGTGCGTGCGTGCGTGCGTGCGTGCGTGCGTGCGTGCGTGCGTGCGTGCGTGCGTGCGTGCGTGCGTGCGTGCGTGCGTGCGTGCGTGCGTGCGTGCGTGTGTGTTCTGTGTTCATTTCATAATACATTCTTCTTGTCCTTTTTATAATATCCGTGTTGTTCATTTTTGCGGATCGAAGTGCATGAACGCGTTCGCGAGAACGTCTCCAGACGTTCGGACATACACTATTAAATAAAATGGCTTGTCGTATGCATGTCGTTATTAACAGTTTTGACAATATACGTGAATTCGTTGAGCTAATGGTTAGCGGCCGAACTCACATGTGCGACATGTGAGTTCACTGATCCAGCAGTATCGGCCGACTTCACATATATGTGAATTCATTGACAAGGAGAGGCTACGCTCTGCTCTTCATCGATTTTGATCAAACTTGCAACAATGTTAGAGGAGTCTACCAAGTGAACACCTATAAAGTCATTCTCGTTAATGGGCCTTAGAAGCCGAGTAATAAGCATTTAAAAATACCAAAAATATGGTAACAGTCTAATATCTCGGAAAGTATACCTATACATTTTTGAGAAAAATGTCTTAGACAAAAGTGATAGAGTTTAATAAAATTATTTACTGATTTTATTAGTTTAATCGACTTTGGGTGGCATCGTCAACCTTAACCCTGACGATTGGCTGATTAATTTCTTACGGTTTACGACTTGCGGTCTTATTGTGTAATGCGGGATACGATAGAATTTGTAGCGGTAGTCATAGAGTCTTAAGTCGTAGAAAATTAATCACAGTTGAATATGAAAAGAATAATCGATTATGATTTGTCAATTTTCTACGACTTAAGACGTTACAACTTCTATTGATCAAATAACAGGTTAGTTAATGATTATTAGCTGACATTGATTATTGTGAAAGATATAAATGATATATATACTATAGTTATATATACATACCACGGTGAAAATTTTTCTTAATATTTTTATATGAATTGGAATTAATTTTCAGAAATACTCAGAAATATTCGGAAAGTTTACATCTTCTCTCATTTTTTATACAAGTGAATTCTGAAATATTCTGAAATTTCTCATCCCATAATTTTTAAAAAATATTTTTAAATTTTTTAGATTTTAGAACATTTCATCAAAAATTATACTTACAAAAAATCTTAAAAATTTTACGATATTTTATAATTAACATATAGGAAAAATTTTGAGAAAAGATGTAGATTTCCTGAGAAATATTTCAATTCGTATAAAAAATGTGAGAAAGTTATATACAGAAATTCTGAAAAATTATATAGAAATTCTGAAAAATTATATTAAAAATTCTGAGAAAAATTTTCACCTGAATAGTTTTATTAGTAAATGGTATATATGTTATATATCAAAAGCTGTATTTATTATTGAGAAATCGTTTTAACGATACGCTATCGCTGACCACAGATGGCGTTTCTACCACCGGGATGTTCATCTTTTGTATGCATAATAAAAACAATAACAGTTCGAGTCTTCCCTGCGTCGCGATCCCTTCTCAACAGGTTATGGGCCCAGGCAACGATTCGCAATAAGTGTTCGTATTAAAGTGAAAAAGTGAGTGAGATTCTCAGTGATCAAGTGCATCAAAGAAAACGACACTCACAATGAATGTGTCCGCTGTGAGCCGTATTGAAACGCTCAATAAAGACAATTACGACACCTGGAAAATGCAGATGCAAGCAATATTGGTGAAGAACAACGCATGGAAATATGTGAATGGAACCGACGTGAAAACGGAACTAGTTGCCGGCGACGATGGGATATCTGCCCAAGCTCGTGCGGAATGGGATGACAACGATAATAAGGCAATGTCAGATCTCATCCTTTCAATTCACCCGAGCGAATTGAAGCAGATCAAAGGCTGCACATCATCTCGAGAAATTTGGCTGAGATTGGAAGGGATATATCAATCCAAGGGTCCTGCCCGAAAAGCAACGCTGCTGAAACGTCTCGCATTACAAAAAATGGCGGACGGGGAAGACGTGCGCGAACATATTCGTACATTCTTCGACGCAGTAGATAAACTAACCGAAATGGAAGTAATCATAAATCCCGATCTGCTCGCGATTTTATTATTATACAGTCTACCGTCGCAATGTGAAAACTTCCAATGTGCCATCGAGTCGCGCGATGAATTACCTACACCGGAAGCACTACGAATTAAAATAATTGAAGAGAGCGACGCCCGAAAAAAGAACAACGTTCTTGTGCAAAATGCTATGGCGATCAAGCCTTACGCAAATAAAAATTGGAAGAACAAAAAGAAGGCGACATCGAAAAACGAGGACAAAGAAAAATCTAAACTTAAATGCCACAGTTGCGGAAAAATTGGGCACAAGGCGGCCGACTGCTGGTATCGAGACAAACAATTAGCCAAAACGGCCGAAGATATAGGATTCTTTACGACACTCGCGACGAAGCCGCTCGAAACGGACGAAGCGCACGAGGCGCGCCGAAGACTCGCGAAGATAACCGAAGGCGAAGTTTCCCGAGCGATCGCCGAAGACGGAGAATGCAGATCGCAGCGAGCGGGGCCACTCGACGACAGTATCCGAAGTTTCCCGAAGGACGCCGAAGGCGCGACTGTAGCGAACCGCAGCGAGAATAATAAGTCGACGCACGCGTTAACCGCAATTCGCAATGAACTATGGTGCCTCGACAGCGGCTGCACGTCGCACATATGCAAAGACGCCCATGAATTCACTGAGATGAGGGCGTGCGAAATCGGACAACTCAACTTAGCGAGCAATGCCTCTACAAAAATCAATGCGAAAGGAGTCGTGAATATTGTAGCGAATTCAGACGGACGTGAAACAAACGTGGTGCTAAGCGACACACTCCACGTCCCCGACTTGCGCACAAATTTGCTTTCAGTCGGTAAAATAACCGAAAGGGGATATAGTGTAACATTTAACAGAAACTCCGCATCTATAATAGACGAAGACGGAAATACGAAATTCGTCGCAAAACGTATCGACGGACTTTATTATCTCGAGGGAAATGCGCGATCGGAGTGTAGACTGACTTTACACCGCAAGATTCAAAACGGAATATCAACGGATTCTGAGATTGTGAAATGGCATCAGCGCCTAGGACATCTGAATCTGAAAGACTTAGTGAAGTGCGATCGCGAGAATAGAGTGCGAGGACTGCGCTTGGATAAATTCCATGGACCGCTCGAATGTGAAATCTGCACCCGAGCAAAAATGACTAGGATTCCTTTCCCGAAGAACTCAAATAGAAGAACAGAATTGTTGGAGATCATTTATTCAGACGTTTGCGGACCCATGCGCGTGGAAACGAACGGCGGGGCCCGGTATTTCGTGACCTTCATAGACGACAATTCGAAGTGGTGTCACGTGAGGATGATCAAAAGGAAGAGCGACGTATTCAATTGCTTCGTAGAATTCAAGGCCTTCGCAGAAAATTCTACCGGAAAGAAGATAAAATATCTTCAAACGGATAACGGTCTGGAATACGTGAATACGGAGTTCAATGAATTTCTGAAAGCGAACGGAATTCAGCGGCGACTCACTGCACCCTACAACCCGGAACAGAATGGAACGGCGGAAAGGAAAAATCGCACATTAGTGGAGATGGCGAGGTGCCTTCTGACACAATCTGGATTAGCCACATCATTTTGGGGCGAGGCCATCAACACAACAAACTATTTGCGAAATCGGTGCCCCACAAGTAGTCTGAAGGGGAGGACACCGTAAAAATGGAGAGGACGCACACCGAACGTCAGCCATCTCAGAGACTTCGGATGCGAAGTCTATGTCCTGGATAGGACACCTGGCAAGGGGAAGCTCGAACCTCGATCTACGAGAGGAGTATTCATCGGCTACTCTGATACGTCAAGAGCCTACAGAGTCTGGCTACCGGAAGAAAAGAAAGTCGTGATATCAAGAGATGTCAAATTCATGGAGAATAACGCAAAAAATTCTACCTACATTGAATCTATGCCGGAAACGTTCAGTGAGAAGCAGGCCGACGATCAAATAGACGGATCACATGAAATGGACATCGAGCTAACGCCCTCACCAATAGTTAACGAAAACGTACCAGAAGACGAGACAGAGAAAAACTTCGAGGACAGGCAATCGACGGCGAATGAGCGGGACGTCGTTGCACAGAGAGACTCGCAGGCAAAAAGGAGCCGAGGCAGGCCTACCATAGTACGCACTGGACTGAGGGGAAGACCACTCAAAAGGTATCATGAAGCTCGCACCGCCAGTGAAGAAATGGAACACGCCTTCTCCGTGGAGATCCCCATACGTCAGGCCATGGATTGTTCTGATGCGGATGAATGGATCCGCGCCATGGCAGAAGAAGTGATCTCTATCGTCAAAAATGACACGTGGGAACTTGAACAAAGACCGACAAACCGCGACGTGATTGGAAGCAGATTCGTCTTAAGAAATAAGTACGACGCGAACGGAGTCGTTGAACGACGCAAAGCTCGGTTGGTCGCAAAAGGTTTCTCCCAAAAGCCAGGAGTGGACTTTCACGAAACATTTGCACCAGTAGCGCGTTTGAATTCGATTCGTGCTCTAACCGCGGTGGCGGCGAAACATCAGATGTCGATGCATCAGATAGATGTGACGACAGCCTATTTGAATGGAGACCTTGACGAAGAAATCTTCATGGAGCTACCGGAATTTCTTGAAGAAATCATGCAGCAAGTGGTTCAATCTGGCATGACATCAAGAAGAATCAAAGATAAGGTCAAGAAGATGCTAGACCAGATCAGGACTGGCGACATGGTATGCCGCCTAAAAAAATCCCTTTACGGACTGCGCCAAGCTGCACGAAGCTGCACGAAGCTGGAACAATAAAATTAGTAAAGCCATCAAGGAATACGGAGGCATTCCTGCTGACGCCGATCCTTGTATATTCCGAGTAAATCGAGGAGGAATCATACTTTTAATTGCCGTATATGTCGACGACATTATGATCGTCTCCGACAGCATCAAGGAGATCCGTAACTTCAAACAATTTTTGGCTCAGAAGTTCGACATCAAGGATCAAGGTGAGATTGGATACTGCATAGGACTGGAGTTCAATCGAGACAACGGAGGTATATCGATTCGCCAAAAAGGTTACATCTTAGACATCCTAAAAAAATTCGGGATGGCCGACTCGAAATCTGTGTCAACGCCTATAGACATTGGAGTTAAACTGACTCACCCTGAGGGCGCCATAGAGAAGAAATATGCCGAGTTGCCCTACCGTGAACTGGTGGGTGCTTTGATGTATTTGGCCACTGCAACGAGGCCCGATATTGCACATGCCGTGAGTTTCCTGAGCCAGTTCCTAACCAACTACAGACAAGAACACTGGACCGCTGCAAAACGTGTTTTACGTTACTTGAGAGGGACACCGGACATCGGGATTACCTACGGATGTGGCGAAAACTCAATCATCGGTTTCTCAGATTCTGACTGGGGAAACTGCCTCACAGACAGACGGTCGTACACCGGATATATATTCATGTACAACGGAGGTGCTGTATCCTGGGAGTCGAGGAAGCAAAGGACAGTGGCTTTATCTTCGACAGAAGCCGAATATATGGCTCTCACCGAAGCCTCTAAAGAAGCCATTCATCTAAAAGGACTGCTGAAATTTCTCAATTCAGAGGACACCCCAGAGGTCATCGTTTTCAGTGACAATCAAGGAGCGCTGAAACTAGCCGAGAATCCGGTCTTCCATGCTAGGACAAAGCATATCGACATACGACACCATTTTGTTCGTGAAGCTATAAATAACGGATCCTTTCAGCTGCGTCACGTCTCAACGGAAGAAATGGCTGCAGACGTCCTAACGAAAGGATTATCGAGACCTAAGCACGATAAGTGCCGGAGTTTGATTGGTCTCGGAGAAGCATGAGTAATAGTTCTCTTTTAGTTCGATCGCGTATCGAGGGGAAGTATTGAGAAATCGTTTTAACGATACGCTATCGCTGACCACAGATGGCGTTTCTACCACCGGGATGTTCATCTTTTGTATGCATAATAAAAACAATAACAGTTCGAGTCTTCCCTGCGTCGCGATCCCTTCTCAACATTTATAAATTTAAAGAAATTAAAAAAGTGATAATATGTACGCTGATAATCTACCAAATATTAACGATGAGGTATCAGACAACAATGATGAAGAATCAATGCCTTCAATTTGTAATAAAAAGTTCGCCTAAAAAGAAATAATGGACAAGCACGAGATAAAAATAGTTACGTGGAATGCCAACGGCATCGAACAAAAATTAACAATAAGTTGCAGGTATTCCTGGAAATCCATAAAATATAGGACTTATAAATGAGACTCATCTTACTGAACAGTCTTATATCAAAATCAGGGGATACAAAGTATATCACACTGTCCATCCGCAAAACACAGCTAGGGATGGAAGTGCTGTGATTATTAAGGAAAGTTTGTCCATCATGAAGAAGCGCAATATCAAACGGACATGGTGCAAGCTACAACTGTCAGCATTAAAATTAGAAACTTTAGCCTTGCAGTAAGCGCAGCTTACTCATTTCCTAGGCACAACTTAAAAAAGGAACACTACCTGGACTTCTTGAAAAGCCTGGAAGAAAAATTTATAGCGAAAGATCTTAACCCACTGATGAGCAAGGCTAGTGACAACCAAGAGAAGAGAGTTGTTGTCGGCTATGCAAGAACATGAATATAACTATTATTCAACTGGCAAGCCCTATTGGCCTACAGATCTACAAAAAATATTAGACCTGCTGGATTTCTTCATCATAAGAAAGATTTCAACTAAATTAAAATTAAAGAAAGTTTTGTCTAAACTGTGATCACTGCCCAGTTATATTAACAATAAGCGATAAAATAATCATAAAAAGTCATATCCTACTCTAATTTTCCTAAGATGAAACTACCAATTGGGAGTGCTGAACTTTTAAGTAAGATACAGTTGAAAGTGCCACTGAAAAGCAAAGACCAGCTTCACTATGAAGTTGATAATGGATATCCAGCAAGTATGGAACAATACAAACTTTATATCAAGGAAGTTGTTAGATATTAACTACAATAACAATTAAAAAATTGATCGACGAAAAGAAAAGAGGCAGGAAGAAATAGCAACAAACCAGAATTCTGGCAGATAAATAAAACGTGCCTATTATTTTCGTCTGCTCTACAAATGTACTAAGTTTTATTAAATTCGGCGAGTCGCGGAAAGGTAGGTTTACTTGTGAGAAAATTCATTAAATGAATTTAATATTTAAATATTAATGCAAAAATTTCTGAAGAATAAAGTTGTTTAAAAAATAATTTTACATAAAACAGAATTCATTTTTTCTATTTATACAAATTTCCAAGCGTTAATAAAAATCGGTTCATATTATTAGATAGGTTTGTATTATTTTGTGTTTTCTTACATTCTTACATTTTTTGTAGAAACTTTTTAAGTAATGGATTTTTTTATATTCTGCAATTCTTTTGTAAAAATCGTTCTCCACAATCATTTATTACAAATGACTTGAGTTGATTAATATCCATCAAGTCATCTGTAATAGATGATTGTAAATAATGATTTTTATAAGAAAATTATAGAAAAGATAATTCAATTAAAAAGAAAAAGATAATGTAAAAGTATCTATGTAAAAGAAGGCGTAGAGTTTTGAATTGACAAAGAAAGATTTTAAAATAATTTGTATGCAAAAAGATTACAGGCTTTTTTATGTAAACTATAATCTAATATGAGTTGATAAGAGTTTTATTCCTTGTCGAAATTTTCTTGAAAGGAGATGGTTCTAATCTAATCCGCGAGGAAGGAATATATTAGGTGTTGGAATTAATTCGTAGCGTTTTACAAGTGATGGGAAGTACTTTCATTAATGTATTTTTTAATGCTCATGTGAAATAAATAACATTCTTTCATTAAAAACGCTACGAATTAATTCCAACACCTAATAATTTTTAATGCAAAAAAAATTTTTTCGTATTGCATGAAAATATTGCACATTAGTGGTGAAGATATAGTAACGTAGCGGCGCGGCGTGAAGCGCTCACTACCACGTGCGCCCGTTTAAAGGATAGCACCGATTACTAACTCGATTATAATAACTGCTTCATTAATATTGTAGAAAAATGGCTCAATTTTTTATTTAAAAAAAAAACGCTTTTAATCTTTTTGCTTACTGGACGCTGTTTAAGATATACCCTATAAATCTATCATATATATACTTACAAAACCTCCAGGTTTCTCTGTTCCTTGCTCCAGTTCTTTGATCTTGTTTTCCGCATGCTGAAGTTTCGCTTCGGCTTCTTGTCTACTAGCTATAGCTTCCTCTAACTTTTGCATCACTTCTACTAATCGACGTTCTTCCTCGGCCCGTGACTTTTCGACTAGGATATCGATCAACGGTTGTACATCAATCTGGAAGCGTTTTGTCGCGCTGAAATCCGGGTCACAGCCTGAACGATGCAACACAATTTGCGATATACATTCCTCTATTAATTTATAATATGCCGGTCTAAAAAATGAGAAAACAAAAAATAAGAAAATAAAGAGTTAGTTAATAAGAATAATAAACAAATATACATGTAATTACTTAAATCGCAATAATAAAAGTAAATGCGACTGTACGAGTGTATATACTTACCGAACCAGAGCATCATCTCGAATAAATAAAAGATGTTGAAGTATTGATAGAAAGTATGGCTCGGCGGAGGTATCCATTACCATATTTTTAACTACTTCAAAGCAATCGTTAACATCGTCTAATTCTAAACGTACGTTGTCGAATCTCTGTACAAATTCCTCGTAATCCTCCTCTTTATGATCATTAAAAATCTTTAAATGCGTAGCCAAGTCTTCCGACTCATCTTTCTCTAACATTTCAAGAATATCGGCTAAACCTACTCGCATTACTTCGTTCCTAAGATGTAAGCGAAAATCTAGATCCTCCGCGGATGATATTATCGAGTTTATGAGTTGAAGACATACTACCTGTAATATGAAAATAAAAATAAATTTTATATCAAATTATTTACTTTTTTATATAAAAAAATCGTTTCTATAAAAAATCACATAATAACTCGTCAAAGATTTTTAAAATGTATTACAATAAGTAATACAAGAATTCGTCATTAAATAAACTTGATTAGTTTGCTTATTTTTATATATAAATTAATAATTTATGATTTATAATAATTTATACAAATAATATATTAATATATTATATTAATTTAACAATGCAACGAAATTATTGTATTTTAATTGTACATATAAAAAAAAATTAATATTTCTAGAGTAAAATAGCGTTACATTTTCCATTTGATTTTCTATCATAAAAACTTCTATCATAAAAAAATTATTTATACAATAATTAAAATCGCACAAGTTTAATAAAAAATAAAGAAATAAACAAAACATACTCTTAAATTTTCGTTTTTCTTGTTCATCAAACCCTGTACGATTGGCAGAAATCTTTCACGACCTTTGAATTCGCCATTCATAGTGACTGCATCTAAAACCTTTTTGTGACTATCGATGGATATGAGGCACACCGCGCCTAGTAACTTTACAGCTTCGGACATTACAGATGGTTTCGTCGGCTCCAATGACCTGGCCACTATGGTAAGAGCCTCGTGATGGGCCAACATCTCCTTTATACCAACGGTGTTATTCATAATAGCCTTTAAACAGCGAATACATTCGTATTGTATTCGCTCATAACGATTGTCACTAAGGAAAAACAAATTTTTCATTAATTAATGAAGAATAACATGAATTTCGAATTTTAATAAATTCATAAGCAGCACAGGTCTTGTAATAAATTCTGCTAGAAGCATCATGCAAAACTGAAGTAATAATAAAGTGAAAATTAAGAATATTTTGCTAATTGAACAGCGTAAATAAAGTAATTCTCAAACTAAACTCTCTGCAGTATACGAAAATCTTACAAAATTAAACTGTTTATAATATTACTAGTAAAACTTCGTTCGTATACAATATAAGCAGTTAAGAAATTAACGTGATAAATATCATTAAAAAAACGACATTCAAGCGAATAATACTTTTACATGAATTACCTATCGTAATATATGAAGGCACTGGAATAGAATAATACCAATGTTAGAATAAGTTCTGCATTCGAATTGCTATGGGACACTTTCGAACACGTGGGACTCACTTACTTTCGATAACATTCATTGAGAGTAGCCAGAACCTGCTTGAGACCCTTGGTGCCAAATTCCTGTACCCAGCTGAGTGGATTGTTAGTAAGCGCAATCCTGAGAGACTCAATGCAGTTGTAGATCTTATTGACGCTCAAATCAGGCTGCGCCAAATACTGTATGTAGTCCGCCGGTTTGTCGAATTTTGATCGATTCTCTTGTATGCTACCCTTGTAATGCAAAACCAGCATCTCCTTCTTCTTCGATTCCGATTGCTGGCGCAATGGTTCCTTCTTTTCTTCTGTTAGATTCATATTAGCCTAAACATAAAGATAGTGATGATAAAACATCTACTATTTATTAGATATCATTCCATACACAATATCTCATTACTTAATAATTACTGAATACTGTGTGTTCTATCGATACGAAACACATAAAAATATTAACAATTCAAATTCTCCCTTAAATAATATTCTATAATTTTAATGAATATATAAATTTAATATCAAATAAACAAGAGCTAATCGAGTCAAGTATCTCTTGCTAATAATGCAGTTAAATACAATAATACGGTCCATATCATTAATGATAAAACTATACGTTTCAAATTATACGTTTTCAACTTTTAATATAGTCATCCTCGGTGACATAAAATAAATTATAAAGTTATCAAAGAAAACGAAACAAATTTTATAGCAATATGTTTTGTCATCTTTGTAATAACTTTATAGTTTTCTTAACATGTAGTTTTCTTAACATGTACAGTTATATACATTTGTTTAACTTTACAATACTTTGTAATTTTTTAAACGTAAATAATGGTTTTGAAATAATATATAATAATATTTCTTAAGTTGATCTGTGCTTAAAGACGAATCGATCGCTTGTAATTGTACATGATCGGATTGGATATTTGAATTCGCGAAGTATAATGAAGAATATCTTGTGGCATTCTATTTTATAGCAAATAACAATATGTTTTGTGATTTTGATAATTTTGTAATTTATTTTATGTAACACTGAAGATGATCTTTGTTACATCCCGATAAAATCCTCTCTTTCCTTATTATAAATATATGATTTATATCTTATCTTCATCTTATCTCTAGTTTAGTATTTCATCTTGGTTTTGATATTTTGTCCCTATTTTATCTTTATTTCGAAACCTTATCATACTTTTTATATATTGTAAAATTCTTTTCCCTTTTATAGGAGAGCACATTTAATTCCTTTATTTAAATATTCAAACAGATAGCTCACGTTTGTATAATATATCCTTATGCGTCACATGGATAAAGAATATCTATTCTACAATCTTTCCTTTTCTTTTGAAGGCCCTTTTTCTGAAGTAATAATTAAATAATAGCATATATGCTTAATAATTAAGTAGTATTATATATTAGGTGTACAAATAAGTTTCCGTCGTTTTTAATAAAAAATTAAGCATTTATTGTGAAAGAACGATACATAATGTTTTATTGATGTAAGTCAAAATGTAAGTGCAAGTTCTTTTTGCGTTTGGCACGAATCTTCATTCAATAATGCTTCCAATTCCGCGTCTTCGTACACTTTCGACCTTCCGCTACGTTCTTTGTCTTCGACGTCAAATTCACCGTTCTTAAATTTTTGAAACCATTCACGACAACTTCTCTCACTTAAGGCAGCCTCACCATATGCTTCTGCAAGCAATCGATGAGTCTCAGCTGTAGATTTTTTCAAATTAAAGAAGTAAATCAAAAGTTCCCGCAAATGACGCTTATTCGGCTCAAAACTCGGCATTTTCGCACAAAAAAAAAATATATGATGCTGATACAAAATCGCTAGTATTTCAAGGTTATGTTGTTGACAGATGTCCAACCTTACGATATAATGTTTTACATCAGACAATTTTAACCATAGCTTGCTAGTGGCGCCGTCTTTTGTCAAACGGCGGAAACTTATTTGTACATCTAATATAATATTAAGTATTATATATTAAGACTTTCCCGAATGCGAGGATGAATATCTTTATTTTTTTTCCTTTCTTTTCTTTTTTTTCTTTTTCCCCATAAAATTAAAATCAATTTAAAATTTAGAATATATCATTTCGCCTCGTATAAGGATGTTTAAGAAAATCGAATTTTTATTCTTAATATAAAATCTAGATTCATAGTATCGAGAGTAGGGCTTACGTGGAGCCTTGCTGTCTTATCTTAAGAAAACAAGTGCGAGTATAGGCCCTACCAAATCTTGAAGAGTGTTGATTAATCCTGAAAAGACACCCCCACATTCATTGCTAGAATATAAAAGAACTGCAAAAGATAGTCAATCAATCAGTAGAAAAATATAATAATAATCTCGGAATAGAGTCCGTCACGATAGTCACCTTCGCAAGTAAGAACTATTGTAGGAATATATATGCAAGTAGGAATATATATATATATATATATATTCGTACTCCCTTCATATAAATTCTCTCACGTTTTTTTTTACTATTTCTTTCTTTTAAAAATTTAATAAATGACAGTATTAACTTATTGAATCAATTTCAATTTCATTTAAAGCCGGTTCGCATGAGGTCCCATATAACCTTCGTAATCCTTGCGAGGCCGGAATCTAAATTTCTCCTACAAATTATTATCCATTCTTTCCTTGTGATCATTTTCAATCATCGCACAACCTGATCTCCGATCCTCGGGTAAATTGCTTAAATGCATTGATTTAAAAAACGGAGGAACCTCAATTTCTATTACATCGTTACGTAACATTTTATTAAATGTCGAAATGTACGGTTTTAACTATTGATATGGATCATGTTATTTGATTGTATTGTTAAAAGATACTTAGCTTTATATTAGCCATTATTTATTTGATATTAAAAAATAAATATATTAACTGCATATTTTATTGTCATACTTGGAAAAAATACATCTATAAGCTATTAGAACATGTAAAATAAATAATATGTGCAACGTGTACGCACCAGCATTTCCTCGAATTTATCATTCACCGTCTCTTCATCCATTCTCTCGATGATACAACGCTGTTGTTCGATCTCATTGATATCGTCACCAGAGTGTGGCCTGGGCATGGTGTTGCTGCCCGAATAGCCGCGCGACCCACTCCCGCGTACGGATTTCTTTGGTCGGCCGAACCATGTGTCCAACTGCAATAATTTTAATTTCGTATTGCAACATAATTTTAACACACACATTTCAGTTTCAGAAATTAAATCCTTAAATAATCAAAAGAAATTGAAAAGAATAAGAGCATTAGGAGTTAGGCGCAGAAGACGTCGCGCAAATAATACACCTATAAAACGTAAAACTTCTTTATTCTATTAAACGCGGTTACATATTTCGACTCACTTTTGAGACAACACACTAACTTATATAAACTATGACTAACATATATAAACTGTAAATAAAAGTTATCCTGTCATGGTGAGCATCCCCCTACATCGAGAATTTAAATGCCAGAATTAAACTCAAAAAGAGTGAAAGAAAAAGAAAAATGAACGAAAATAAGGAAATATTGGAAATATCAAAATAAAGATTATGGAAAACTCCAATTTCCTTTGATTTATAAGGAGTCTTTGTTAGTTTGATTTGTTACTTAAATAATATCATAATCAATCTGCACTTTGATAAAGAAAAAGCTCTCTTCGAAGTATTATAGAATATCACTTTCATTATAACTATAAATAAACAACTCCCTGGATAATAAAATAAAAACTTCTGATTGATATAAAACAATTTATTAAATGTTATAGAAACTTCAATGAATCCATTCATTGAAAATTCAATTTTTTAATCTGTGAGAACAAATATTTTATGTGAAATATATGAGAGCCTTGGGACTCAGAGATCTACAGAAGTTTTGAGAAGTTTTCAGAATCAATGAGACTAATGATCCGCAAAAGGTAACGTCGACATGAATTCAATAAGTTCGGCTTCGAATCAAGTGTAAATTCGATTAACGATGAGTCGCGTAATCATTCCGATAAAACTGCATTCCGATATTCGAGTCTCACTGTAAATATTTTCCTTTAACGGAACGGATTCGCGTTTTACAATGCTATACTGTTCGAACAACAATCCATGCTCGCTCATGGTTTAGCGAAGCTTAAACATGCTCAGAAACACATTCCATTTTTTCCAAAATGACGCAAAATCGCGCGCTGCAAAGCTGAAAGTAATTACTCCATCCGCTTATCACGAGATAACTGGATACACGTTTACGCGATACGCAGCGCATTTGGGCGCGAGAACGTTGCGAAAGAAAGCGCTCGAGAGATTTATAGCACGTGTCGTCTTCTTTCCATTGAACTCCGAAGGTTGAACTGCTCCGAAATTCGAAACTCTATCAGTGCGACCGAGGTTATGAATCGTAATGGATACGCAGGACGTGACTCACGTGATACAAAGTAGCACGCGTGTGTGAAATTAATTGCTATAATTATAGATTCTTTGGCTATCCGAGTATTAGATAATACAGCTGAATAACAACATGTCCACCACTATGTCTACATAAACCATCATTAGATAGTTTTCATAGCATCTTTCGGTTATAGTATAGTTCGGTAAATGTTAATGTTTTTCGTATATGAAAAGCAAAAAAACTTCTATTGTTAAAGTAATAATAAGTTGCACATCATCGTGGGATCTTAGTGTCTTATACGCAATAGGTATGTTTTCACTGCGTAGAAAATTGTTTCATTGGCGAGCCCTATAGCAGCAACACAATTATACAATATTAATGATTGTGGTTGATGACGTGGATGCAAAAGTAGTAATTTTCATTTGTATAATGGATAATAACACGTAACCTCGATGATGACAGAGTAACTTCGCAAAATGAAATTAATTACTGACAAATAGTTATTAATATTGCGCAAAAACTTAAAAATGTTAAGTGAATAATGCAGTCAGGTATGTCAAGAGAAGAGAATCTCTACATTAATTTTAATTATTATATTTTTATAATTATTTAGAATAGGAGAGTTCTGATGACTTTGACCTTGACATGTTATCAAGGTTACGATCCTAGACGACTTCCAATATATTTTAGCTGTCGCTCGTTATTCATTAAAAAGTTATTTATAACACAAAAAGTTCTTCTGTTTACTTGTAAAAAAAGTTCTGCCATATAAAACAAAAATTATCTGCTTTAAAATAATTTTCCTATTTTAAAAACAAAAATTTTTTTCAAAAATTTATTTTCTATATAATTTTCTAAATTCTTTTGTTTTTAAAGCAGAAAATTGTAATTTTGTAACTTTCCACGCGAAGCAAGATCCACTCTACCCCCCCCCCCCTCCTTTCCTCCTACGAGGTATACTTTCCACGCGCAGCAACTTCCACTCCACTTCTCTCTTACTTCGGGACATACGATTTTCCACGCGAAGCGAGATCCAGGAGTCCATCTCTCCTTCCATCTCGGGATTTAATTGTTAATATTATAGCATATAGCAGAAATGAGATGTCATTTTTTAAACTTTTCTTGTTAACTTTTAAACGAAGATCATCAACTAAAATCTATTGCAGGTCACTCAGAATTATGATCTTGACAACATATGTCAAGATCAAGCTCATCGAAGCTGGGTCCCCTTTTATCGATATTTATCGTAAATAAAATTAAGATTAACGCACGATTGGGTTCTTCACGATGTGCTCGTAAGTGTTCTTTTTCTCTTGAAATATTACAAACGCTTGACTAAATAATCTATATATTTCCAATCTTATTAATGATCTATATTCATCTCTGAGTGCGGTGTAGCAGACAGTGCACTGATATACTAGAGATCCCGGATTCGATCCCTGGCAGAACCGAAAAATTTTCATTTTTTTTTTATACTTGTACTTTTATACTTGCTCCTCTCGGAAGGCAATGGCAAATCCGAGTAGTATACTTGCCCAGGAAACCTCCTTACCAAAAATTGCTGTTCGGAATGGGCGTTTAAACTGTAGGTCCCCATATACGTTGTGTACGATTAGTGTGCGCGCAAAAATATATGAGAGGTAAGCGCTTACGCGTTGAGATAGAGTATGGCACTTAAAGAAGATATTTATCTTAAAAACTCAGGCATTTAGAAAATAAATTTTGTGCATTGCCGGCTTCGATTTTTGCGTAATCTCCAACGAGAATGTTTTTGAAAATTCACCTCAGAACAGAAAGACCTATACGTATAGAGTGTAATCTTCTTGCACCTAAAATTTTTTTTTTCTTATTTTCAATTAATCTTCTTTTATATTAATTTCACAAACCATTGAAGAAAATGAAATAATTTGCGTTGGATGTTATAAATAGCATTTCAAAAACGTAATAAATATAAAATTAAAAAATATTCAAACAAACTAAAAAATATTTTTTCTAATTAATTTCATAACTTTATGTAACAATATTAATAATAAAATGCATTAATTCTAAATGCAATAAACGTTTAATTTATATACTGTATTTACGTACTAAAAAAATGTAATCAAACTTATTTTTCAGTAATCAAACTTATTGAATAGCCGAAACATGAACTATTTTTTTTGTAGTTTGAAATGTCAAAACTTTAAGACAATAAAACATATTTTTTTCTTTAAACAAATAATAAACAATATAACATATTATAGGACCGTATATGTGATAACACAAATTATAGAAATCAAAATTTTAAACAATCTAGCTAGATCTTAAATGCTTATATGATTCTTGCGTGAATTTATATACTACGTATGTAGTCCCCAGAAACGCGCGCGCCGAAATGATTTATTTAAATTTCAAATCTCAACATCCAATGCCATAAGAGCGTGATCTATGGATTGATTGATAGAATAGTAATATTATTGCATCCTAAATTCCATCATGATAATATTTTGGCAATGATTGAAATTTTCCTCAAAAATTGCTGTCTACTTCCTTTCAGTTTCTCTTCTGTTAACACACGAATAAAATATTACATAAATAATGCTAAAGAAAAATCAAAGACAGTTCAACAAAAATAATCAGTATTTTAATGTAGCATTTGTGAAAAATATTTTAGAATCTTTCTCACACATTGCAAAGAACGTCACTTAAACCGGGCTTTTCAATTCTCAATAAGCTAAATAAATACATTATTACTAGTAAATATCTTCTAGAAAAAAATGGCACACTATAACGTAATATACAAAATCTCTTGTCATGATTGCGACGTCACTTACATTAGCCAGACTAAAAGAGAACTAAAATATCGGAGTATATCAAAAATTAATAAAAGGGCAGAGTGACTCGCCGCTCAATGCGATTGATTCGCGATTTGTGGATTCGGATTCGATCCTATCTGCGCTCCGCATACGCGATTTTTTGCGTTTGCCGTTCAAATTTAGCGTAAAACTGTAAGTTCTCTCGAGTGTTGACAAACTCTAAAGAGTAAGAATGCCACTATTATCAAATATAAAAACATAAGCAAATCTCTGCCTTCGAAGAGGCTCTAAAGCTAAACCCAGTGGGAAAGTTAATATCGGTACGATGTTGAAATGATGTCTTAGTCGTAAAAATTAACTCGATGGCTCTGATAAAGATAAAAGGCTCGATGTATGTTTGAATTTTGACTTATTTTCAAGTTAAATAAATAATAAATAACTGCTCCTGTTATTATTTTGTTCAATTTTATTATTATAATTATTGTATATCTTTTTATACGTAAAATCTCAAATCGAGATCGAAATGATCAATATAATATTTCTGATTCATTGAAAAAACTCATCAATTCGACATCGATTTGATGTCATTTTTTATTGATAGAGAGAAAAAGAGAAATGAATAATCACATTGATCAATTAGTGAACAAACTGAATTATTTTTCAAATGCAATTGATCACTTCTCTCTCTGAGATTTCTAGCATTATGGATATTACAATTAAGACTTTAAAAATGGTGAGCAATATATATTATATACAGGGTGTCCCATTTTAATCGATCACCTCAAATGTCTCTTGAAAAGTGCATTTCAGGGAAAAATGTTTCAGACAAAAGTTTTGGGACTTCGAGGGGGACATAAGATGATAGCATTGGTTTGATCTTGAGTGAGTCGTCAAGATCAGGACAAGATCACTTTGAATCTTTTAAATGGAACCCCCCATTTTTCATTACATATTCTTATAGCATACCTCGAGAGCTTTCCAAAACACTATAACTAAATATTCTTTCATTAAGTATCTTTAAAAGGCTTCAAAGTTACAATGTTGTTGACATTGATACCAAGTCCGACCGACGACTAAAACCTTTTGAATGTTGTTCAGGACCATGACCTTGACAATATTTGTCAAAGTCAAAGCGATTGGAGGCTGTTCCCAATATTTTCATTTCTTCAAATTTACAGTAAAAACAAAAATAATAATTTAAAATAATAGGGTAACATGTGCGGCTTAATTAATCCCAAAAAATCATATGAAGGTCACGATGTTCTTTGTGTTAAAATAATAGCTCGTAAACTAGAGGTAAAGTCATTGATCGGTGATCCATTAATTTAAAACAAGGCTATTACTAATTCAGTCACCTAAGGCAAGATCGTATTTGATCCAGCCATTTAAGGCAAGATCGTATTTAACCCAGCCACTTAAGGCAAGATCGTATCTGATCCAACCACCTAAGGCAAAATCATATCTGAAGTAGCTACCTAAAGCAAAATCGTATTTGACTCAACTACCTAAGGCAAGATCGTATCTGAACCAGCCACCTAAGGCAAGATCGTATCTGATCCAGTCGCCTAAGGCAAGATCGTATCTGACCTAGCCATCTAAGGTGAGACGAGGAAATGACTCAACAGTCACGACAGTGTCTGGGCACGATTCAGCCAATCAAGGCAAGACCGGGGATGCTCCAGTCGGTAAAGGCAATGTCTGGACACTTTCCAGTCAATAAAGGTAAGATCTATACTCGTGTTTGATCACTTTAAATGTTCAAAAACCTGGCCTCTTACTCGTATGCACAGGTCCAATCGAAAATCGTCCACAACTTTTCGAAGGACGTCTGTGTTAATATTTCTGCACGCTTCTCTGATACGGTCTTTCATATCCTCTACAATCGTAGATTCCTTGAAATAAACTTGACTTTTGATATAATCCCAAAGATAAAAATCTAGAGGCGTTAAGTCTGACGATTTTGCAGGCCATTTTTGAATCTGACTTCCCATACCAATCCATCTATTAGGGAAACTTTTCGTTTAAATACTCTTTAACTGCTCGAGATCTATGAGCTGGTGCTCCGTCTTGTTAAATCTATATTCGATTGCGCACATTATTGCTGACATGTCTCAAAAGGTTAAACAGATCATTTCTGAGAAATGTTAAATAATTGGCCGCAGTGAGGTTTTCTTCAAAAAAATATAGACCAACAATAACATCTCCCAAAATGCCCGTCCAGACATTAATAGACCACTGCCTTTGAAACTCTTGACTTCTTTGCCAATGTGGATTAACAGCTGAATAATAATGGCAATTGTGTTTATTAACACCACCTCTATTACCGAATGTGGCTTCGTCTGAAAAAAGAACTTTAGAAAAAAATCTAGGAGTTTCTCGGATTCAATCTCGAGCCCAATTACAAAAACGTAAACGGCATTGGAAAATCCCCTCTTCTAATTGCTGGATTAGATAGATATAGTATGGGTAGAACTTGTAAGCCTTAAACACACAATTGGCTGTTGATTTAGATATGCCTTGTTCCTTTTCTATTTTTCGCATTGATACCTGTGGATTTAGAAAAACGGTATCCAGAACAGTTAAAGACGTGGCTTCATTAGGGCCAGATTTTTAACATATTCGTTTGAAAATGCTCTATCGTGTCCTTTCACATAGTCTTTTAATTACCATCCTATTAAGATGACGTCTATTCGGTAATGTTTCGGCATAAATTTTTTCAGCTATCGTATAATTATTCCTGGCCTCACCTAAAATTTTGATCATATCCACGATTTCGTTAGGCGGGTAATCAACCATATACAATTACAAGACAATAGAAAAACTTATGAAAACACTGCAAGTATTGAATTTGCCATGAGTCTCCATCCTGCGGATGGATTAGCAAGTGATGCTAGCAAGTGAATGACACCAACTATAATTATTAAAGAAATTTATTAATAGGATTTCACACATGTGCTTCTTCGTGGCGTTAAGGCTCGAACGAGAGATAATGAAATGCACGTGTCCCGCTGCATCTCCAGTTAGTCAGTGATAGGAACATGCTTTTTGATATCCTGGAATAAGATGATTTTCGGCAGAACATGTGATGCAATTTTGACTCGGAATGCACGTGTGCTTCTTTGTGGCCCCGACAAAGCATTGTGACCTTCATATGATCCTTTAGAATCAATTGAACTCCACATGTTACCCCATCATTTACAATTATTTTCGATTTTATGGTAAAAATTGAAATAATGAAAATATGAAGAACAACCTCCAATCGTCTTGACCTTGACAGATGTTGTCAAGATGACTCTAAAGAACATTTAAAAAGTTTTAGCCGTCGGTCGAACATCTTGGATACAATGTTAATGCCAACAATATTGCGATTTTGAAGCCTTTTAATTCGAAAGATACTTAATGAGATATGCTATAAGAATATGTAATGAAAAATGGAGGATTCCATTTAAAAAATTCAAAGTGATCTTCTCCTGACCTTGACGATGCCACTTAAGGTCAAATCAATGTTATCATCTATGTCTCCCTCGAAGTCCCAAAACTTTTGTCTGAAACATTTTTTTCTAAAATGCACTGTTCAAGAGATATTTGAGGTGATCGATTAAAATGAGACACCCTGTATATATCAAGCTCAGACCACCCCTTTTATTTCGGAAAAAAAGCATTTAGAAAAATACATTTCAGGCAAAAGTTGTGGGGTTCTAAATGATCTATTTTAATGATTTAAGTGATCTTTTCAATAAAATCATCAATTCGCGAGATAATCCACCATATTACTTAAAATAAAACACCCTGTGTATATACATATATATATACACACAAAATCTCGAACGATCACTCAATCCTATTTCACATCATTCGGGTGCGTTCCATTTCACGCCATGATGATGCGACTAGTTAATTTCTTACTAGACATTAAGACCAATCAATATATTGCTTTTCCAGAAAAGCTATACTTTGATTAAATATCGCGCGTTGCATGTCACTTATCGCATCACACATAGCGCTGATGTGCCGAAGCTATTAATCGGGATAAGTGAAAGAATCCTTAACCCTAACATCTTTGTCTTTTGTGACGCGACGCATGATGTCGCAGACTAGCGCGATTTGTCGCGCGCGACACGCAATATCCAATGAGCATACAGCTTTATCGAGCTAATTTCTCATTCTAAAGCTATACGTTCATTGGATACTAATGACTTCTGCACACTAGACGCGGAAACGCTTGCCACGCGGCGGAAGTTGGCGCGACAGCTAATCAACATCTCGTTTGCTCGGAAGTAATAGATATTGGGTCATCTAAAAAGTATCCGCGGTACTTTGTCACTAGATATATGACCATCAACACACATCTAGTGACAAAAAACCGCGGATACTTTTTAGATGACCCAATATATAACTTCCACCGCGCGGTGGAAATAGTATTACATCATTTCTAGAAGTTTTGCAAAGTGAGGCTACATAAAATTGTTGGTTAGTGCGACAACTTTCGCCACGCGGCAAGCATTGTCATGTTCTGTGTACAAGCGCCATTAATCTCAGTACACTACAGCAACATTGATGGTGGCGTGTGACGGCGGTTAGTCAGTTGACTTTCAACTTATATCGGGTGCTTCCCATTTGATGACAAGTCGACACAATTTAACATACTTGAACACAGTTTAATGGAACGCGATATGTGCAGTGTGTGCGCGAATTTTTAATATCTAACTTTTTAAAAGATTTTAGTCTAAAATGATAAAAAAAACAGAATAAAATGATAGAAACTGGTTTGCATATATATTCTAATATTGTTAAATCAAAATCGTACTTAACACACTCTGTCTCTCCTCTCTATAACAGAGGCGAAGTGAGTCGATTGAGTTTGAACAAAATTGTAAATAGAAAATGACGTGTGTCAATTTGTGTCAAGTGTATCAACTGTGTCTCTTAAAAGGAAAGCAACCTACATTTACACGGCCCGATTTACGTCGAAATTATAACATCGATATTATGGAACTAGTAAATCATAGCTATTCTGAAGAATGGAATGACTGTGATTAGTGACCAATTTCATGACATCAATGTTATAACTTCGACGTAAATCAAGCTAAGTAAACTTAAGCTGCTTTTCTTTTAAGGCCATGGCACACAAAGACTTAAAGTAGTAAGACGTGAGCAGAAAGGAAATAACATGTTGGATTGGCTACTGCTTATGTTATGGCCTTATGGACTCTACTATGATTGGTCAATTCGCTTATTACTTGCGTTTTACTACTTTTTTTTGTGCGCCATGGCCCTTAGGTGACGCAGTCGATACAAGTTGATATTGTTCCATTCAGAGAGCGAACAAAGATAGAACGACACTTGTGTCGACTTGTGTGTCTCTTAAAAGAAAAGCAGTCGGCAAAGTGATTAGGTTACTACTTGCTCGCCAAATAAATGGATATGCTTGGATTGATTGTTACTTGTAGATCCAATCGATCACATTCAATCGTTCGGTGAGCAGGCTAGCTGCTTTGTTCGGATCGAACGCCCAATGTCTCCTCGAATACACTTAAATATTCCTCCCCTTCGATTTTCAGGTAATTTTGTAAATTTGTATATTCTCATGCGTAGAATATATTATAAGGAAAATCGATATTAAAGTCTCGTTTTCCTCAATTTAATTAAAGCTTTTTTAAAAGTTGATAGATTAGCAAATGATAATTTAAAGACAATTTATGAAAAAGGAGATCGATTTAAATTTAATAAACAAATTGTTGAATTTTTTCAAATAATTGGTAAATTATATCATCCAATATCAATCCTTAAAAATAAGAATTACACAAATTTTTTTGCAAATTACTTTAATTTCTTATTATCTTTATATGTTTAATAGATCGCATTATTTTTTGTTATTGGCTAAAAATATTTTATTTAAATAGAAATATTAAAAAATATTTTATATTTAATTCTTATCTTGGGCTGTGTTTAGACAATCCTTATCAATATCGAAAATATGTTGTGTATGCATATTGTAATATAAATTATAAATTTTTACAAAGTACAATTGGCAGAATATTAGAATTTGTCCAACTTTTTATTTAAATTTATGTTTAAGATCAAATATTTTAAGAGAAGACTTGAGAGAAAGGTCAATGTAGAGCATAAAAGAGCAAGACTCGAAAGGATTTTTTTTAATTCTTCATAAATCTTTTAATGATGCCATACAAAATTGTCTTAGTTTAAATGATGAAAGTCAAAGTGAAGATAGTATTATTCAAAAAGGCAGAATACAGAAAGATTGCACAATAATTTCTACCTATTTATAACGTTTTCCACTAGGAAAACTAGTGCAGCACTAACACCGTGCTAGGTTTAGATGAAAATTGCACTAGTGCAGTAATAATGCAGGTTTAGTGTGTGGTTCAATGAAACATATCATTAGACATCCATTTTATAACATCCCTAAAAATACATATAACTATGTTCAAATTCAAATTACTTATTTTACAATACAATATTCTGATTCATTTATTTATTTAAAACATTTTTTTAATTAAATTTTTATATTTCAAGAGTTTTAAACGTCAAAATGTCATTGCATAGTTATTATTAGAAACATTAAAACTAAACAATATCATTGTTATAACATTAATTATGTAATAATGTAATATATCATATCATAACATAATATCGTACTTCAGCATGAACACAATCTCAATTTCGACTTGTATTGATCTCCACTGACTTCAAAGACAGTGGAGCAAAAGTTGAATTCAGTGCAAGTTTTTTTGTATCAGTTTTATCAATGGAACATTGAACATTGAACTCTAGTTTTTACAGTGGAACAATATAATTACACTCAGCGTTGCACCAGTTTTCCCATTAGAAAACGCTATTAGATGGAAATGATAATTTGGATGACAATAATTATTCGAATGATGATATTAATATCAATAGTAGTATTGGTAATTATTCCAGTAATGACAATAGTAATGATTATGACAGCGATGATTCGGGATCTACCGAATTTACAAATTCTGACCATAATCAAATTGAACTTTCCTTTGAAAATGATGAGGAAAAGAAAGCTTATCTTATTAAAGTGTTGCGTATTTGGGCCTTGTAGAATGGTTTATTTTCAATGCGAAAACTCAATTTGTTGCTAGTATAAAATTGAAACTTTTGTTTCCTAATATTCCTTCATATAAAACATTGCTTGATACTCCTTCAAGCATCCAAATAATATAAATTACTAGAGGTCAACTTTGATATAAAGGTATTACTACAAATTTAAATTCAATGAATCTTAAGAATTATCTGGAAATTTATAAGAAAATTGTTATTGATGTAAATGCAGATGCGCTTCCTCTTTTTACAAATTCTCAAGAAACACTTCTGGCCTCTTCTTGGTAGACTTGTTGTACTAAAAATCAGCCTTTTGTCATTTCGTTGATTTTATTTCAAAGTGCAATTGTACATGATCTTTGTGAATTTTTGTATTACTTTGTCAATGAAATTAATTACTTGAAAGAGAATGAATACATGTACAATGGTCAAAGGTTTGAATTTTGCATAAATAATTTTAGCTGCAATGCTACTGCTCGCTCATTGGAAAGGAATTGTAGAACACGGTGCATACTTCGCCTGTGAAAAGTGTACTATAGAAGGTAAATATATGAATAACAGAATGACGTATCCTAATCTTAATGAGCCTCTTAGAACAAATGAATCATTTACCAATCGAGATTTACCAGTTAAATTATCATCGATAATAATAATCAGTCTCCGCTTAAAGAACTTGGAATAAACATGGTATCACACTTCCCTTTTGATGGAATGCATTTGGTCTATCTAGGTGTATTCAGAAGATTACTATAGCAAAAATGAAATGGTTTATGGAAGTTACATGTAAGCACTGGCGAAAATATCTGATAAGTTGTTAGTAAGAAAGACTACTTGTTTACAGGAAAACAATAATCGAAAACCTAGAAATCTGATGAAATATTATAAGGCCACAGAGTTCAGGAGATTATTACTTTATGATGGAATAATAGTGCTAAAAGACCATTTAAATGAAAATATTTACAAGCATTTTTTGTTGCTTCACTGTGCTATTTTTATTCTTTCAAGTCCATCTCTTGTTCAAACCTTGCTGTCATCATGCTGAAGAATTGCTAAATATATTTATATCTCACTCTGTTGTAATTTATGGTCAGAAATTTGTAGTTTAATGTTCATTTCTGTGTCACTTAGCTCAAGAATGCTATCTTCATTTCCAGGAGATCTTGAAAGTTTTAATGCTTTTGTGTTTGAAAATAAGTTAAAGTCTTGTAAAGCATCTCTTAAGTCTGACTACAAATCATTACAACAAGCCGCATTTCGCAATATAGAGAGCAGTGAAAATATTGATATCATTATGGATAAAAGGGACAACCAAGTTACGCTTTCAATGAGTCATTTTTATGCCAATGAAGTCCTAAATGGTCAATAGTATCGACGAATTAGCATTAACAATGTTGTACTCCAATTGAACGGAAAGGATTCATATGTTAAGATAAATAATGAAGAAATTATTGCAATTGTAAATATAGTACAAAGAGACGACCTAGTATTTCTAATTGGTCGCGCATTTCCGAGATCTGGAGATTTTTATCAGTATTCTATTTCATCATCATTTCTGCGAATTTGTACGGTCTCTCATAAGGATGAGCAAAAAAGAATTTTCCCTATAAGCGATATAAAGGCTAAATGTTGATTAATTTCATATGAGGAGTTATGTTTGTATTCCTCTATTATTAGATATTTAATTAGTATTTAATTAGTGATTTTTGCTATTTTTTCACTTTCTCTTTGTTATAAATTTTATTCACACACAACATACACACGCGCGCGTCCGCGCATACACATACACATCTTTCTGTCTCTATTTTTTTCCCTTAATTTTATGACCTACTAATCTTAGCTATTTGATACATTATACAATTTGATACATTATATTTTAGATCTTTGCAATTTCCTAATTGAAAAAAGTAACCAAAATCTCATTTATTTTCTTGAATATTGTGTGAATAGAATACAAATAATTATAATGTTTTTCTAGACAAGAATGTACCGAATGTGTAAATGTATATGTCAATTTAATATTTTATAAGTATATATTATTAGTCTAGCTAGCAATAGATCGACAATTTTAAATATTTTGCTAATTATTCACATGCACATAGTAATTTCTTTATTTTGTAATGCTTTCTTTTTCTTTACATTTTGTTGTATTTAAATTTTTTAACAATAATGATAGCAACAATGATGAAATATTGATGTTGAACTGAGCAAATGGGTGAAGAATTATGATAAAAATATGAATGGAATAATGAAATGACCTCCCAAAAGTATGGAAACAGATCTTTTAGTACGTAAAGAAAAAGACTCAGAGAACTATTGGAAAGAATATCCTATTTATATCAAAGGATATTATGGTTAGTTTTATTTCCTTTTATTTCTTTTAACAAGTTTCATAATATATTTATTGTTAAGCTATGCTGTCAATAATCATATAAAAATTTATTAATTAAATAAATAATTAATCTGAGAGGGAGCAGTATAAGCTATTTAGTCTTTTGACATAGGCTCTAAGAAAGACAGGATCGCTACATTTAAAAAGATTATACGTAACATTAGTTTTTATTATTGATGAGAGACAAACTAAGAGTAATATGTCTAGCAATTATTAATCAACACATCTTAAGGAAATGAATGAATTCTAGAAGACAGTTACATATTCTGTTTTGATTAAAAATCATTAGAACAATGTTAAATATGATCTCGATCTTTAAAAAAACAAAAAAATAAATTTTACAATTTAACACTGTTCTAAAGATTTTTAATCAATATGGGATATATACTAATATCTTCTAGAATTCATTTATTTTTCAAAATGCGTGGATTTAATAATGCCATAATCATATTTTTAGTTTTAATGTAAAGAAGATATCGGGATTATTCCGAATAAAAAATTTTGTAATATGTAAGGCTGCTATGCCTTAAATAACTTCTTATAAATGAACTTCTTATAAACTATGTTGTAAATATTGTAACTACTAAATTTTATCTTATGGAATTACATTTTTATATATTTTCCATGCACGCATTTCTCCAGCGCTCAGCTATTACAAACCCATTTTTACAAGCTTTTTGATTAATCTTTTATTATAGATACCTACCTGAAGGCTTGTCATGTGTAATGAGTACATTAAAGATTCAAACTATGAAATAGAATTAGAGCGAGGATTACGAAAAAAAAGAAAGGTGTCAAGACTAGACTCAGATTCAAACTCGAAATCTGACGAGGCGATAAAAAGAAAAAGAAACATAAACTTGAAAATATGTCCACCTCCTCAGATACTATTATCCAATACTATTATCCAATAACGATGTGTTCTTAAAAATTTACAGAATTATCTAAAATATTTAATATCTAAGCAGCGTTCTAAGAAAACACAAGTTAACATTGTTTCGTATGAGAAGCATGAGAAGGATTTATCAAATAATTGTAAATTCACTTGTGAACAAAATAAAATTTCTGACTTAGTCTCCAATTCAAATGTATCTGATAAAAATTCTGAACTCC